>NC_141550.1:27787500-27995000 GCF_021556685.1 Rattus norvegicus | reverse complement strand
GCTGCCTTCTGATGTACCAGCTGGGAAGCCTGTGGGAGACACCTGGTAAGTGGACTGGGAGCTAACAGGCTAACAGAGGCTCCATCAAACATGGCGGTGTGTTTTTGACTTCTCACTATTGCCTAGTCACAGTGTGGACTTCACAATTATGTGAATCCTTCTTTCCCTCTGTCCTTCCTTCTCTTCTTTCTCTTTTCCCTCTTTCCTTTCCATTTGGCCCAAGGAAGCCAGTTTGAAGCAGGCTTGCTGGTAATTGTAGCTACTCCTTGCATGGCTAAGGCAGAAGGATTGTGAGCTCAAGATCTGCCTGGGCTACAGAGAACAAGTCAAAGGCAGCCGGGGAAACTTTGGTCTCAAAGAAGCAAAACAAGGATTGAGAAAGAGCTCAGTGGTAGGATATTTATCCCAGGTTCAGTCATCAGCACTGAAAAATGTCAAATAAAACAAAGCTCCAACAACTGCCCTCCCCCAAACTAATCTGAGTATAAGCAAAAATAAAGACATATTAGGAATATAATGTTGAATTTCTTCTAGCATACATAAATACATACACATGTACACACTCAAATACTCATTCATACTCATAATACATACACATTCATACACACATGAATACATACATAATCACACATGCACTTACACACACTCACGTACTCATACACTAATACATACAGACCACTCTCACACACATCCACTCACTCATATCTATTCATACATGTACACACTCACATACATTCATATAAACACATATACATACAGAGTGACAGATAGACACACACACACACACACACACACAGATTTATGTGGCCAATATAAAAGGCAATTATGTAGACATTCAAGTACATTAGTACTTTGATGTGACAGATTCATTGTGACATACCTCAGAATTGATATCGACAGGCCGGTGTTTTAAACCCACACCCCCAGAGATGACACCCAATGATTTTGTATAACACAGTCTATTTTATCTTCCACATTTTACATTGTTCATCATCATGTTAGGAATGCTGCCAATTAAAGAACATCTGTCATTTTTCCTGATGAACTTGGGCACAGTAACCCTTAAGCAAAACTTCCAAGCTGTGGCCCTTTTGTTGACTGAATTGATAAGATTGGCAGAATTGCTCTGGATCTGATCAAATGTGATAATCCTCACAGTCTTCTCCACGGCATTGCAAAACTGAACCATGAGAAAAATGTGTAGCTCATTTAGTGACTTGTGGTGAGGACCCTTTGGGCTGGAGTTCATTTAAGTGTGTTACAAGGTAATATATAGCTATTTACTCTGGATATGGAAATGGTAGGCAGGGGTATTAGTATAAACATTACCTCAGTTGTGACCTGGTGTTCTATCTTTAGATTATGATCCAGATTCCTTTACATATTTAGATACCACGATGGCAAGACAGAGATCTAAGGATGTCGTAGTGGATGTTCTCAAGGCAAACTGGAGAATTATTTCACAGGTAGAGATAAAGTGGACCCTCTTCTTTCCTTTTTTTTTTTTTCCCTCGGAGCTGGGGACCGAACTCAGGGCCTTGCGCATGCTAGGCAAGCGCTCTACCACTGAGCTAAATCCCCAACCCCGACCCTCTTCTTTCCTAGGTCTCAGCCTGGTACACAAGAAGGGTACACTTTTATCATCATCCTTCCTCTTTGGGTTTTTGAGTTCTCCTTCTCTGGAACGGCTGATGAGATGAGGGCATTTTATTTGCCTTTAAACCAGACAGTTCGCCAAGTGTCCTTAAAGATGGCTGTGCTCCTGAATCATTAAAGGCCGGTGGAGAGGCTGCAGTGATATATGCTGGTTTTTGACATTCCATAACATTGCCCTTCACTGCAGCTGCCAAAAGTGAACAGCTGCTTCCTGCATTCCCCTGCCATTTCTCAGCTTCGCTGAAAGAGGTCAGCTCTGTTTTCTCATTACGGATCTTTCCACCGGCTGGGCATCTGGATTCATCATTTTCCTGTATCCTAACTCGACATTTTCTTTACCTCCTAAATGACATGATAGACAGCTGGGACTACCAATGGCAAATAGTGTTCCCAAGAGTGACCCCTGGGACTAAGCCCAAGACATTTAACCCCCAGACACCCAGCCCCGTGATGTATGGATCGTGGTATTTTTCCATTGAGCCAGAACTTAGCCTGACTTTTGAGGACACCGATCAGAAAAAGAGTTGAGGAGCCAGAGGTCTACCATTTGTTTCTCCTTCACCCAGTTTCTGACAGTTGACAGAAGTCATGGACCTAACGATGAGGAATAAATATGGCCTCCTCTGCTTTTGGTTATAGCAAAATCCACACCGTAGAGTGGCTGGATGGTGTTACCAGTGTCACAGAGGGATGATTTAAAACCATCCATTGCTTCTTTGAACACATGTGAATAAATTTGAAGTGAAAAATTCCCCTTTAAATACCTTGGGTTCAGGATCAGGAATGTAATTCACCTTCATAGAACCAAGCTGAGGACCTGCTTCCCTTAGTAAGGCTCTAGAGTCATTCTGGAGATGGGCACTTCAGGGTTGAATCTGAGAGATCCAAGGCCATGGAGAGTAGACCCATACTGGGGCCTTCCTGGACTGCTTTGGAAAAGGCTTTTGCGCTTTCAAATATTTTCTTGTGTCTTGATGGTGTTTTGAATTCTATTACTAAATAGCCATCATTCTAACTGTTGCTGGTACCACACTGAGCTGTCCCTAACAACCTCAAGTGGGTGACAGATCAAGCTTTCCTCCTGTTTCTATGAGTAAGAGATTGAGAAGCGGAACTGAAAGCACTGAGGAGAGGGGACAGTGAATGAAGATGGTGAATGGCTAGTAAGAGATGGGATACACATAGGATATGAACAAGCACGCCACTAACAATAAGCCCAATGTTACCAGCTCGCCTATGAGAGACCCTGTTTAGGATTCAGGATAAGGTTCATCTGAACTACTGGAGAAAAATGTAATACTTTGTTATCCACATGCGATTCTAAGGCTCAAAGGGTCTCTGAATACAAAGAGAACCATGTGTCTAAGATATTCAGGATTGATTCAACATCTTGATTTCTGCATTTTGAGTCTATTTTGCAATATCTCAAAACATATCTTAGTTTTTGAACATGGTCCTGACCCTCGGGATGTAGTTCAGACCTGCAGCATCTGCATCACGTGAAATGTATTAGAAATGCAGAATCTTGGGTCCCTCTGTGGACCAATCAACAAGAACTCCAGTTTACAAATCACAGTTCTAGACCACCTCTTGTAATTATTTGTCAGGGCAGGACAAAGAGACCTTTGTAGTGAGATCCAGATGAGGTTGCATTTACTCATTAGTGGAGCCAAACTGCTTCATGTGGCCCTGAGTGGGATGGGGTTAATGTTCATTTAGTGTACATCTGGCCTCGCTAGTAGAAAGGATTAAGAGCTCTGAGAGAGAAACAACATTATAATATTTCTGCAACTGAAACTGTTTAGTCCTTGGATAAAGATATTTCATCTGAAACCCTGGAGCAATACCAAACACTTATTTAATGTGTGATTTCTTTTTTTTGGAGCAGAAAAATATCTTAGCCCATGTGACCTCTATAGCCCATGTGGCATCGAGAAGGTCGTGCGTTCTCTTCCAGCCCCAGAGTTGCTCAGCCCCTTAGTCTCATGACTGGGAAAGCATTTCCGGGCACCGATCTGTCCCTGCTGGCTCTCTAAATAAGCATGGTCTCAGATGATGACACTATTGGCTGAGAACTCTTAACACCCCTAGATAAAAACATGGCAGAAGTTTGATTTTAAAAAATGTGAATGCTCATTTAAAAAAAAGCATTAAATACATTGTTGGTATTTAAGAGATGACGTGTTTTGTGTCTGTTTGATCATAAGGAAGGGAGTCCTTCCTATTGTTAGTTTTTCTTCAGAACTATCTAGTATTTATTTATTTATTTATTTATTTATTTATTTATTTATTTATATTAGTGTATGCTAATTCTTATTGTTTGAGGATTTTACACACATGTAGAATGTGTTGCCTTAAGGTTTTTCTAAGGATTTTAGGGTTAGTTATACCTTTTTATATTCCTTCCTCTGTTTCCTCTCCTTGCCTACCCCACTGAGCCCTTCTGATCCTAACATCACACCACAAATGTTCATGGGTGTAGCATAACCCCTAGAACATGAGTAGTCTCTCAGAGGCAGCATCCATGAAGCAACCTGTCTCTCTCTCCTTCAGCAGCCTTCCCTGCTCAGGGTGAGACTTCTTGAGCTCCTCCTCCCTTTGTAATGGTATTCTGACTGGCTTGATCTTCCACAGGTCTTATGCATTATAGGTACAAACACTGAACACATGTGTACAACTGGGCTGTCACATCTGGAAAACACTGTTTCAGTGCAGCTGTCTACTACCTCTGCATCTTTCTGTCTCTTCTTCCCTAGCGATCCTGGGCCTTGGGGGAAGGGGTTGTGATATAGGACCAAGAAGGGTTAAATGGTGTTGGGAGAGTGAAGGTAAAGGAAGGGATATGGGGATGAATAACTAATACTAAAGATATATGGGAAAACCCATCTGGAAACCAACTACTGTAAAATTTTCTTAAAATGTCAACATATCTGAGTTTAAATGAAGCTGCCTTACAGTAGGATGACCAGTGCTCTTACTATACACCACAGGCTAGCAAATAAAACAAACAAATAAAACAAATAAAAAGCTCTTGCCAGGTATAGGTTACCTCTTATTAAGCTATCATTTAATGGGGTCTCAAATACCCCCAAACATTACAGGTTACTGCCATTGCACTTGGTTATCCCCCAGAATTTGATGGTAAGACCCTATTGCTGAAGGGGCCATGTGGTTGAGTCATAGAGGATGGAGAAATCAAGGTGGTACTGACCTGGGAAGCCTCATCTTTCATGGGTAACTTTTGAAGTGTTTGGGTTCTATGAATGATATTGGGACAAAACAGTCTTACATAGCTGTGAGCTCTGGGACAGTGGTTCTCAACCTCCCTAGTGCTGTGAACATTTAATATTTCCTAACGCTGTGGTGACCCCAACCATAAAACTATTTTGTTGCTATTTCATAACTGCAATTTTGCTGCTGTTATGATCTGTAATGCAAGTATTTTGATATGCATGATATATGGTGTGCAACTCCCAGAGGGGTTGTGGCTCACAGGTTGAGAGCCATTGCTTTAGGAGTTACTGGCCCTGCAAGATTACACTCTTTATATTTGCTTTCTTTATACCTATAGAGAGAAGCACTTTGTTTTGTAGCTGGATATAAATATACAGCCCTACACTTGGTGCAAAGAATACAAGGTTGTGAAGTGCTTAGCTCTGGATGGGACCGCTATTGTTTACTTTAGATGAGGTAAGACCATGAACGGGTTAAATTGTGGTCAGTATCATTACTATTCATTGAACCGTGCTAGGCTTGCTTTCCAGAAGGTACTGTTTTTGTTTTGTTTTGTTTTGTTTTGCAGAAAGGTCTCACTAGATATGCCTCATAGTCCCCCTGCCTCAGCTTCCAAAGTGCTGGAGTTACAGGCATGCACCACACACTTGCTGAAGATGTTGTCTTAATTTCTTTGTTTTTAATTTAAAATTTTATTTATTTATTTATTTATTTATTTATTTATTTATTTATTGTGTGTAGTTGTATGTGTGTATACATGTGTTATAGCACACATGTGGTAGTCACAGTGTGTGGCAATTAGTTCCGCTTCTACCATTTGGGATTGAGCACATGTTATCAGGCTTGGCTCTAAGTACCAATACTTGATGATCCATCTCCCTGGCTCTGGGATACATTTCCTCCTGCCCAATTAAAGAGAAGATCTTTAAGGTAGGGGTATAGCTTCATAACAAAGTACTTGGCTGACAAGTGTAAGACATGGTGCTTAAATTTTACATCATCACCTCTAAATAGCAGCCTAGGATAGTTGGAACTGGGCTGTGAAATGGTCACTGCCCCGTTCTGTAAACTGTTTTCATGAACCCAGAACTGTAAGACATGACTTTAAAATGACCTTAAGAGCTAGGCAGAACCATATGTCCCTGAACAATGAGAATATGGCCTCTCTGACTTATATTGGGAGTAAGGGGTGCTACTGCGAGTTGCAAGATAGATCACCACAACTCAGAGACTAAAGATCCCCCAATTACAAAGTATTCACAAGTTGCACCTAAAACTCTAGCCCTACCCTATACAGATGTGACTGTTCCTAGAGCCTTGGTGAGCAGCCAAAGTCCTTCCTGATATGTTTTTAGGGTAGTAGATTAGAACGTATTTCAAATATTCTGTTGACATTAACTCATAATAGCATTTTTGTTTTGTAAAAACCAGTGCACAGCATAGCTTCTGGTCAAGGAACTTTTGACTGGTGTTATGACTTCCCCTAAGAAAAGAAAAGGCACCAAAGAACCACAATTGTCCCAGAACATGTCTGTCCATGGTATTTAGCCAGTAAGAATGTAAAACACATGATGAAGTCTTTTTCACTGAGAGGAAGAATTCAAGAATCAAGGCCCTGTATCATTTTAGCCTGGCCCCATAGTGGCTACAGTGGTCATCTAGTTGCCCAAGCCATTGGATCCCATCAGCTACAGGTATTGTTACCTTTATCTGCCTTCTTCTTTTTTCCTTCTTGACTTGGTTTGGACTTTAAGTTATTATTAATGGTCAACTCTGTTACAAAAAGTCACCAAATAGGAAATAAAACAATCATCAAATAGGATTCCTCCTGTAGACTGTGAGGCCCCTTAGGTCAGCCTCAGCTGACCATTTCGGTCCCAACATCTGCCAATATAGATCCAAATCCATTGAATTACTGGAGACCCAGAAATATGGCATTCTTGCTGATTTCTCTGTGGTTTTTCAATTAGGTTCTGCTTTTGGGAAGGATCTATCTATCTATCTATCTATCTATCTATCTATCTATCTATCTATCTATCTATCTTTGAGGCTAGTCTCTCACTCCTGAGTTCATGTGACCCTTTCTCTTCCTGTCTCTGAAATAACAGAGACTAGAGACCCAGCATATTGAAGTCAAGTTATCCCTTCCATAACCTCCCCAGTCAACTCTTCTTTCATCTGGACTCGGCACACCAGCCACTTGGGAGAAAGCTCCCTTCTTAGTGTCTCCTAATTTTTTGAGACACTATTGAATGAAAATGGTCTCTACCACTGAACCCAGATGGTGCAACTATGGCAGACACCCAAAACAAATTAGTGCAAAGGAGAGAGGGGGGAAGGAAAGAAAGAAGGAAGGGGGACTAACAGAGGTATTGCTGCAGGGTCAGTTGCTGCTGAAGGGAAAATTGGAAAGTGATTTTTGTACCGGAATGTGAGATTTTTCTTTAGATTCATGTCCATATTTATTTCCCTCTTGTCTTTCTTCATCACTTGTAATAAAGCCTCAAGGAATGCCTAAAATGTTTCCTGCACTTTTGGAGACAGGAGCAATGAGACTGTTTATTCTGTAGTGCCTTGGGGAGGAGCTTTGGTTAGAAAGGAGGGGAAACAATTTAAAGAAAAAGAAAGAAAAGAACAGAGAATTTGTTTCCTGGAACTGATGGGTAAAATAAAAACAAATATGGTAAGGGGCCTGCCTTCGATAGCAAAATGTCCCAGAAGTGTCTGCACATGTAGAGTCCTGAATGACATCATGCAGTTGAATTTCAAAGTCACAGTTACATTTATTTTAATACTGTTTACTCGAGGACAGGAATCAGCACGAAGGAGATTTTATTCCATGAGGATCTCATTAAAAGATGGATGCACGTATAAAGAAGGCTTTAAGGTATCAGTGCGTTGGGCTGGACACACTTCTTTACAGGCAGTGTCTAAGAAGCGTATGCATCTGAGTCACCTGTTTTATTCTCATTATTCAAATGCAGATTCTAGGGTTTTTTTCCCCCAGACTTACTGAACTGTGGATTTTACACATATTCTCTGCCCTGTGATAACCCCCCAGTGACAGGTTTCCTGCTCTTGGCTTCACCACCTTCTACCTTGCACAGGAAGGAGCTCTGTAGGAACACTGCTTTCATAGGACAGATGCATCGTGGACCCCAGAGCCATGCCTTGCCTCCCGCCATGTTTCTTCAGTCAGGCAAGAGCTGTGAGGTTTCATCTTGCTGATAGGGATAGCTGAGACACTCTAGAAAGTTCTTTTCCAGTTTATCTATGAAGTAGAGGGTGGGATGGGATTTCAGTCGGTCTAACATCCTTTTGAATTTCCAGAAGCCAGGAGACAGACATCTGTTTTCAGAGTAACTGTTTGGGGTTGTGCTGTGGACTTCTATAACAAGCCCTGTTCAGTCTCAGAGAATCCAGAGAAGGTTAATTTAGTGGGTTTTGCATTTAGTGGCCGGCAGAGGAAATGCAGGTCAGGACCAAAGGGAAGATACAGTCTCCCAGGGAACAGAAAATGCTGACATTCTTGGGCCTTAAAGCAGAGGAGACTTTTACCAGGCAATGCCAGCCTCAATCTTCTCTGGATCTCTGGTACCTAAGTATTATATTTCAAAAATTTCAAGAAAATCGACAGAAGAGCTTTTATTACTAGCAAATGTGTGCTTCTGTAGAGCCTTTACTATTTAGGTTGGTGATTTCTACACTGATAAATCAGCCTTGTCATGTTGGCTCTAGACAAGTGTTTCTCAGTTTGCATAAACTCCTGAAGTGTCTTTTTGGATGAGGATACTGCCTGGTTTTAAAAATTACATCTGATTTGTTCAAATCATATACAATAAGGGAGGTTTGCCTTCTGTTTGGGAATTGCAAAGTCTGGCTTTTTGCTTAGATGGCTCAGATCAATCAGTCAGTCAAATTTCCCTTTAATTTGTGCTGTGTGTGGTCTTGTAGCTACTACGGAAAGTACCAGACGGCTGTAGAGTGAGTTTGAACATGAATGACAAGAAGCCGAGCAGAGTGAGCAAAGCGTCATGAAGACAATGCTGTGCAGAGAGGTTTTGCTGACTGGCACAAGCTTGTGGGGTGTCGCTTATCTGGAAGCAGAGCCACATGGCAGGGTGTGCTCTGGCTTCCACAGCCCCTTGAAGGAAAGCTAAGCTACCCATTTCCAGAAAGAGGTTAAAGCACATCCAGTCTGACCAGTAGAGGGCACTGCATCTCTGTACTTGTCTATGTATTTATCTGTATGTTATATACGATTACATATGTACTACAACATATATTATAACAAAGCATAGGACATTTATATATTTAACATCCCCTTGAAAATTTCCTTTCTCGCCTTTTCACAAGAAGGGGGCTTGCTTATGAGTGAAAACATGGTTTGCCGAGGAGATATTTGTGATGGTATTTTTGTACGTGAACTAGACAAAAATATTTACCCCTCTTTATCAACAAACATGGGGAATGAGAAAAGTAGAGAATTATTTTAAAAAGCAACATTCTTAATTCAGATTCCAGATTTTAAGGGTAGAGGTTACTGAACTGCTTTTTTTCTGCTAGGAGGAGAGAAACTTCTGGAAACTACTCTCATAGCTCAAATATCAGGATATGAACCTTGCTTTTAGATTCCTTCCTGTGGTGTTTGTCCCCAGAGCCTGGATTTGGAGATGCCTGGAAGGAAGAGCCTATAGATCAAGACTGAGTTCCTGGCTCTATGAAGGGGCTCTGGCCTCCCCAAGTCATCAAAATGACCATAGGATGGCGTAGAGAGAGAAAGGACAGACACTTCGGCCCTTGTGCGTGCTCTTTGCTCAGCGGGGTATGCCCAGAGCTTTTCATATCCAATCGCTCATCAAGTGGTCTGAGCGAGGGGGAGTTAAACACCGCAAGACAGATCTTTAAAGTTGAGAGAGTTGGCTCTTAAGTCCACTGGAGACCTCAGACACATGGGGCTTTCCAAGGAAGGGGCAACTTAGCTGCAGTGACTCTCTCCTCCTGAACATCAGGCTTCTGCGGGTTGAAAAGCAAGCCCAGAAACCCTCCAAAGCCCAGCTGAGCTGGGAAGAAATGTCAGGGACTCTCTTGGTCTTTACTAAAGGGCTGGAGACTTGTTTTGTAATTTTTTTGCAAGAGCTGATGAACTCTGCTGCTATGGCACCCTTGAAGTATATGGGGATCGAATCTCTGTATAGTCCTAGACTCTCAGCGATCAGACTGCAGTAGAGAAAACCAGAGGAAAGGAAGATATGGGCTGAACTGTATGAAAGCGAGGGTTCAGGAAGACTGTAACACCTGAAAGAGAACGTTCACACCTCTGAAACTGCTGCTTACCCCTCTCTCCTCTCTCTTATTTTCTTCCTCAAATGAGAAGGAAAGGCTCACTTCACCAGTTATACATTATGCATTAGCTGTTACAGCTATATGTCTCTAACTTCTAATGTATATAATTAACAATCATTTAAATAAAGAGACCGGGGAAAGATAGAAGGCTTAGCATATAAGAACATTGGCTGCTCTTGCAGACAGAGGACCCAAGTTTGGTTCTCAGCACCCATATGGGGCCTGTCAACCTTTTGTAATCCCAGTTCCAGGGACTCCAATGTACTCTTCTGGCCTCCTCGCTTTTGGTATATAGACATACTTGCCAGGAAGAGAGAGGGAGAGGGAAAGGGAAAGGGAGAGGGAGAGGGAGAGGGAGAGGGAGAGGGAGAGGGAGAGGGAGAGAGAGAACTAGGCACACGAATAGTTACTAATGAACAAATTCTGGTCACCAAGAACTTAAAAAGTCCTGTGACTCTACTTTGTTAAGTTGTCCTTTTGTTGCCTTGGCCATCCTTCCCCCTATGCTAAGCCAAGGCAAGTTCTCCACATTTCACATATGAAAAATTAAATGCAAACACCCTGGCTGCTCAGTGAAACATAGTAACTCACCACCTATAATACCAGAACTTGGGAAGCTGGAGCAGGAGGAGCCTGGCTGGTTGGAGCCTAGTCTGGGCTATGTAGTGAGTTCTAGGCCAACCTGGGATACAGTGCAAGACCTTGTTTCAAAAAACAAACGAACAAACAAACAAACAAAGCAAATGAAAGTAACAGCAACAGCAACAGCAACAAAAGACAGCTCTTGTGGTAAAAGAACATCCTGCCTTACTGGATGAAGCATTCCTGGTTTGGCTTTTCTGTGGCTCAGGAATTACTCTTCAATGCTTTTCTCCTAATAAGAAAGCGAATGAAGACATGGATTCCACTCTCCTATTGGAAAGCTGTTTCGGCAGTGGGTCTTGGCTAGGGTGGATGCCAAGCAGGAAATGAACGGAACTTACCTTGTACAAGCAAGCCCTGTCCTGTCCCCTGTTATGTCTGATTAAACATAAGCAGGATGCTTGCTGGAGTATCAGTTGTTTTACCACCCTAGAGGTAGAGGGTCCTGGGAGAACGGAGCTGATAAATGAGGCCGAGGAAAGTCTCATGTCATAGCCGGCTTTATTCAGAGCATCAGACAATTTATACTCTGAGCGTTAAGAATGGTTCCATTAGAAGGTGTTCAATCGCAATGACAGGCCTCACATGGTGGACAAGCTGCATAGAGCAAAACAATCAAAGTCTTTCCATAAAGGCATATAAACAAGTAATGGTAGCCAGTTATAATGAACACTCTGAAGCAAGCTCACTCTTTTACACTACACTTTGGTGGTGGTGGTCGTGGTGGTGGCGATGGTGTTGGGTGTTGGTGTTGGTGGTACAAAAGCACAATCCAAGAACAATTCCATGTTCCAAAGAAACTGAGGTCTTGAGACTCTTATCTTGGTTTCTTGGAGTTTTCTCTCAAGAATTCAGAAATCTGCTCACATTCATGCATCATGTTCCAACAGTCGGTGAGCGTGGAATTGAGAAAAACTATGAAGAAGTTTAAACATTTCTTCTTTTGAGAACTCTCTTAGCCCCACGTTTTAATTGGTTGCCTTTTTTTTTAAGTTTATTGTATATTCTAGACAGCAATCTTTTGTCAGATGAATAGCTGATAAAGATTTTCTCCCACGCTGTTGGGCGCCTCTCTACTCGTTTCACAGTTTCCTTTGCTGCAAGGAAGCTTTTTAGTTTTATGAGATCACATTTTTTTTTTGATTATCCGCCATACTTTCTGGGCTTCTGGAGTCTCATTCAGAAAGTCTTTACCTGTGCTTATAAGTTGAAACCCTTACCTTACACCCTACTATTTTTTTTCCTAGCAATTTCAGGGCATCTGGTCTTATGTTGAGATCTTTGATCTTTTTTGGAGCCAAGTTTCATACAAAATGAGACATAAGGGGGTTGGGGATTTAGCTCAGTGGTAGAGCGCTTGCCTAGCAAGCGCAAGGCCCTGGGTTCGGTCCCCAGCTCCGAAAAAATAAAAGAAAAAAAAAAGAAAAAAAATGAGACATAAGGATCTATTTCATTGGTCTGTATGTTGAAATTCAGTTTTTTCCAGCACTTTTTTCAGAAGATGTTGCCTTTCCCTCAGTGTTAAATTTTGGTATCTCAAAGTACATGACATCCTTAGCTGCCAGAGAAATGGAAATTAAGACTACTTTAAGATCCCGGCTTTACCTCAGTCACAATGGCCATCTTCAGGAACACAAATAACAACAAACACTGTTGTAGATGTGGGGGAAGAGAAATTCTTAGACAGTACTAGTGGGTGTGTAAAGTCAGGCAGTGGCTTGGCAATTAGTCTGGAGGTTCCTCCAAAACCTAGAACTGCCTGACTCAGATACAATACTCCCAGGCATGTGCTCAAAGGACTGTTTATACTAATATGGAGACACTTGAGTATCATGTTCATTTCTGCTTTAGTCACAAGAGCCAGAAAATAGAGCAAATATAAGTGTTCATCAACAAATTAGTGGATAAGAAAAATGTGGCACATACACAGTTTCCACTCAGCTGTAAAAAAAACCCGAAATCATAAAATTTGCAGGTGAGTGGATGGAACTGAAAAAAAATTATACCAAGTGAAGTAACTCTGAAAGGTAAATGCCATCTGTTCTCTCTCATATGTAGATGCTAGTTTTATATTTTGTTTTGTATATTTAACTTGGAGCACAAGTGGAAGCTAAGAAAATAGAAAGGGTCTTCTTAGGCGGGATGTAAGGAAGGGAGATAATCGGGTATAGACATAATAGAGTAGTGAAGTGATATACTGAAAGCTGAGAGGCTTAAACAGGGAGAGAGGTGGGGTAAGGAGGAGATCAGAAGGTAAGGGAGAGGGCCAATCAGAAGAAAGGGTGTGTGAAAACCCATGTAGAATTCTACTATCTCAGAACCCAACTTAAAAACACACCCTGAGGGAAAGAAACGGAGATGGGAATTCTAAAAATTAAGCAGAGATGGGTTGGGAGGATGGGGGAGAGGAGGAGTAGGTGAGCTAACCTAAAGTAAGAATGTATAAAAACTTACAGAAACTCACTAGCAAGCAAGCTAATTTCAAACTTCAACTTAAAAAACCTTGAGCAACACAAGCTATTGGCATTGCCTTTGGTCACCACCATCACTACACAGTAAAACACTGCTGCAGGAGGTGTCATACATTTTGACTATAGGGTATAGGGAAATCAGTCTCAAACCGAACTAGATTGCAGAGTGTAAGAAAGTGTTATGCAGACATCTGGGGGAGAAAACACAAAAACTATCTTAGCCACCTCTGGGCACTGCATGCCAGTAATACTGACCTGGCAGGCGAGATGTGCCTGCTGGTGCAATCGTGGCTTCTACATTACAGGAGTATCCAACTGCTCTCTGATTGTATATGAAGCCTGCTCCAAGGAGATAATTTCAGGCTCACTACTGTAATCCTAGTAAAAACAAACAAACAAACAAACAAATAAACAAACACAAAACAAGAACCTCTCATGGCTGGGAGAGTTATAAACCCAAGGGTAGAATGTGCTATTGTTATCTTGCAAATATCATATTGTCAAATTGCCTTCTAAATATTTATGTTTAGACCATAGACCTGAGATGCTCTCAACATCTCTCAGAGAAGCTTCTCTTTGTAGTGGGCAGCAGCTGATGACGAGATGCCTAGCTGGTCAGATGTTGAGGAGAACCTGAGTGCTCAGCTCTTTTTTTTTTTTTTTTTTTATTAACTTGAGTATTTCTTATATACATTTCGAGTGTTATTCCCTTTCCCGGTATCCGGGCAAACATCCCCCTCCCCCCTCCCCTTACTTATGGGTGTTCCCCTCCCAACCCTCCCCCCATTGCCGCCCTCCCCCCACCAGTCTAGTTCACTGGGGGTTCAGTCTTAGCAGGACCCAGGGCTTCCCCTTCCACTGGTGCTCTTACTAGGATATTCATTGCTACCTATGAGGTCAGAGTCCAGAGTCAGTCCATGTATAGTCTTTGGGTAGTGGCTTAGTCCCTGGAAGCTCTGGTTGCTTGGCATTGTTGTACATATGGGGGCTCAAGCCCCTTCAAGCTCTTCCAGTTCTTTCTCTGATTCCTTCAACGGGGGTCCTATTCTCAGTTCAGTGGTTTGCTGCTGGCATTCGCCTCTGTATTTGCTGTATTCTGGCTGTGTCTCTCAGGAGCGATCTACATCCGGCTCCTGTCGGTCTGCACTTCTTTGCTTCATCCATCTTGTCTAATTGGATGGCTGTATATGCATGGGCCACATGTGGGGCAGACTCTGAATGGGTGTTCCTTCAGTCTCTGTTTTAATCTTTGCCTCTCTCTTCCCTGCCAAGGGTATTCTTGTTCCCCTTTTAAAGAAGGAGTGAAGCATTCACATTTTGATCATCCGTCTTGAGTTTCATTTGTTCTAGGCATCTAGGGTAATTCAAGCATTTGGGCTAATAGCCACTTATCAATGAGTGCATACCATGTATGTCTTTCTGTGATTGGGTTAGCTCACTCAGGATGAGATTTTCCAGTTCCAGCCATTTGCCTACGAATTTCATAAACTCGTTGTTTTTGATAGCTGAGTAATATTCCATTGTGTAGATGTACCACATTTTCTGTATCCATTCCTCTGTTGAAGGGCATCTGGGTTCTTTCCAGCTTCTGGCTATTATAAATAAGGCTGCAATGAACATAGTGGAGCACGTGTCTTTTTTATATGTTGGGGCATCTTTTGGGTATATGCCCAAGAGAGGTATAGCTGGATCCTCAGGCAGTTCAATGTCCAATTTTCTGAGGATCCTCCAGACTGATTTCCAGAATGGTTGTACCAGTTTGCAATCCCACCAACAATGGAGGAGTGTTCCTCTTTCTCCACATCCTCGCCAGCATCTGCTGTCACCTGAGTTTTTGATCTTAGCCATTCTCACTGGTGTGAGGTGAAATCTCAGGGTTGTTTTGATTTGCATTTCCCTTATGACTAAAGATGTTGAACATTTCTTTAGGTGTTTCTCAGCCATTTGGCATTCCTCAGCTGTGAATTCTTTGTTTAGCTCTGAACCCCATTTTTTAATAGGGTTATTTGTCTCCCTGCGGTCTAACTTCTTAAGTTCTTTGTATATTTTGGATATAAGGCCTCTATCTGTTGTAGGATTGGTAAAGATCTTTTCCCAATCTGTTGGTTGCCGATTTGTCCTAACCACAGTGTCCTTTGCCTTACAGAAGCTTTGCAGTTTTATGAGATCCCATTTGTCGATTCTTGACCCTAGAGCGTAAGCCATTGGTGTTTTGTTTAGGAAATTTTTTCCAGTGCCCATGTGTTCCAGATGCTTCCCTAGTTTTTCTTCTATTAGTTTGAGTATATCTGGTTTGATGTGGAGGTCCTTGATCCACTTGGACTTAAGCTTTGTACACGGTGATAAGCATGGATCGATCTGCATTCTTCTACATGTTGCCCTCCAGTTGAACCAGCACCATTTGCTGAAAATGCTATCTTTTTTCCATTGGATGGTTTTGGCTCCTTTGTCAAAAATCAAGTGACCATAGGTGTGTGGGTTCATTTCTGGGTCTTCAATTCTATTCCATTGGTCTATCTGTCTGTCTCTGTACCAATACCATGCAGTTTTTATCACTATTGCTCTGTAATACTGCTTGAGTTCAGGGATAGTGATTCCCCCTGAAGTCCTTTTATTGTTGAGGATAGCTTTAGCTATCCTGGGTTTTTTGTTATTCCAGATGAATTTGCAAATTGTTCTGTCTAACTCTTTGAAGAATTGGATTGGTATTTTGATGGGGATTGCATTGAATCTGTAGATTGCTTTTGGTAAAATGGCCATTTTTACTATATTAATCCTGCCAATCCATGAGCATGGGAGATCTTTCCATCTTCTGAGGTCTTCTTCAATTTCCTTCTTCAGTGTCTTGAAGTTCTTATTGTACAGATATTTTACTTGCTTTGTTAAAGTCACACCGAGGTACTTTATATTATTTGGGTCTATTATGAAGGGTGTCGTTTCCCTAATTTCTTTCTCGGCTTGTTTCTCTTTTGTATAGAGGAAGGCAACTGATTTATTTGAGTTAATTTTATACCCAGCCACTTTGCTGAAGTTGTTTATCAGCTTTAGTAGTTCTCTGGTGGAACTTTTGGGATCACTTAAATATACTATCATATCATCTGCAAATAGTGATATTTTGACTTCTTCTTTTCCGATCTGTATCCCCTTGACCTCCTTTTGTTGTCTGATTGCTCTGGCTAGAACTTCAAGAACTATATTGAATAAGTAGGGAGAGAGTGGGCAGCCTTGTCTAGTCCCTGATTTTAGTGGGATTGCTTCAAGTTTCTCTCCATTTAGTTTAATGTTAGCAACTGGTTTGCTGTATATGGCTTTTACTATGTTTAGGTATGGGCCTTGAATTCCTATTCTTTCCAGGACTTTTATCATGAAGGGGTGTTGAATTTTGTCAAATGCTTTCTCAGCGTCTAATGAAATGATCATGTGGTTTTTATCTTTCAGTTTGTTTATATAATGGATCACGTTGATGGTTTTCCGTATATTAAACCATCCCTGCATGCCTGGGATGAAGCCTACTTGGTCATGGTGGATGATTGTTTTGATGTGCTCTTGGATTCGGTTTGCCAGAATTTTGTTGAGTATTTTTGCGTCGATATTCATAAGGGAAATTGGTCTGAAGTTCTCTTTCTTTGTTGTGTCTTTGTGTGGTTTAGGTATAAGAGTAATTGTGGCTTCATAGAAGGTATTCGGTAGTGATCCATCTGTTTCCATTTTGTGGAATAGTTTGGATAATATTGGTATGAGGTCTTCTATGAAGGTTTGATAGAATTCTGCACTAAACCCGTCTGGACCTGGGCTCTTTTTGGTTGGGAGACCTTTAATGACTGCTTCTATTTCCTTAGGAGTTATGGGGTTGTTTAACTGGTTTATCTGTTCCTGATTTAACTTCGGTACCTGGGATCTGTCCATTTACTGAAGATTTTCAAGTTTTGTTGAATATAGGTTTTTATAGTAAGATCTGATGATTTTTTGAATTTCCTCTGAATCTGTTGTTATGTCTCCCTTTTCATTTCTGATTTTGTTAATTTGGACGCACTCTCTGTGTCCTCTCATTAGTCTGGCTAAGGGTTTATCTATCTTGTTGATTTTCTCAAAGAACCAACTTTTGGTTCTGTTGATTCTTTCTATGGTCCTTTTTGTTTCTACTTGGTTGATTTCAGCTCTGAGTTTGATTATTTCCTGCCTTCTACTCCTCCTGGGTATATTTGCTTCTTTTTGTTCTAGAGCTTTTAGGTGTGCTGTCAAGCTGCTGACATATGCTCTTTCCTGTTTCTTTCTGCAGGCACTCAGCGCTATGAGTTTTCCTCTTAGCACAGCTTTCATTGTGTCCCATAGGTTTGGGTATGTTGTACCTTCATTTTCATTAAATTCTAAAAAGTTTTTAATTTCTTTCTTTATTTCTTCCTTGACCAGGTTATCATTGAGTAGAGCATTGTTCAATTTCCAAGTATATGTGGGCATTCTTCCTTGATTGTTATGAAGACCAGTTTTAGGCCGTGGTGGTCCGATACCACGCATGGGATTATTTCTATCTTTCTGTACCTGTTGAGGCCCGTTTTTTGACCAATTAGTCAATTTTGGTCAATTTTGGAGAAAGTACCATGAAGAGCTGAGAAGAAGGTATATCCTTTTGCTTTAGGAAAGAATGTTCTATAAATATCCGTTAAGTCCATTTGGCTCATGACTTCTCTTAGTCTGTCTACATCTCTGTTTAATTTCTGTTTCCATGATCTGTCCATTGATGAGAGTGGGATGTTGAAATCTCCCACTATTATTGTGTGAGGTGCAATGTGTGCTTTGAGCTTTAGTAAGGTTTCTTTTACATATGTAGGTGCCCTTGTATTTGGGGCATAGATATTTAGGATTGAGAGTTCATCTTGGTGGATTTTTCCTTTGATGAATATGAACTGTCCTTCCTTATCTTTTTTGATGACTTTTAATTGAAAATTGATTTTATTTGATATTAGAATGGCTACTCCAGCTTGCTTCTTCTGACCATTTGCTTGGAAAATTGTTTTCCAGCCTTTCACTCTGAGGTAATGTCTGTCTTTGTCTCTGAGGTGTGTTTCCTGTAGGCAGCAGAATGCAGGGTCCTCGTTGCATATCCAGTTTGTTAATCTATGTCTTTTTATTGGGGAGTTGAGGCCATTGATGTTGAGAGATATTAAGGAATAGTGATTATTGCTTCCCGTTATATTCATATTTGGATGTGAGGTTATGTTTGTGTGCTTTCATTCTCTTTGTTTTGTTGCCAAGACGATTAGTTTCTTGCTTCTTCTAGGGTATCGTTTGCCTCCTTATGTTGGACTTTACCCTTTATTATCCTTTGTAGTGCTGGATTTGTCGAACGATATTGTGTAAATTTGGTTTTGTCATGGAATATCTTGGTTTCTCCATCTATGTTAATTGAGAGTTTTGCAGGATACAGTAACCTGGGCTGGCATTTGTGTTCTTTTAGGGTCTGTATGACATCAGTCCAGGATCTTCTGGCCTTCATAGTTTCTGGCGAGAAGTCTGGTGTGATTCTGATAGGTCTTCCTTTATATGTTACTTGACGTTTTTCCCTTACTGCTTTTAATATTCTTTCTTTATTTTGTGCGTTTGGTGTTTTGACAATTATGTGACAGGAGGTGTTTCTTTTCTGGTCCAATCTATTTGGAGTTCTGTAGGCTTCTTGTATGCCTTTGGGTATCTCTTTTTTTAGGTTAGGGAAGTTTTCTTCTATGATTTTGTTGAAGATATTTACTGGTCCTTTGAGCTGGGAGTCTTCCCTCTCTTCTATACCTATTATCCTTAGGTTTGATCTTCTCATTGAGTCCCGGATTTCCTGTATGTTTTGGACCAGTAGCTTTTTCCGCTTTACATTATCTTTGACAGTTGAGTCAATGATTTCTATGGAATCTTCTGCTCCTGAGATTCTCTCTTCCATCTCTTGTATTCTGTTGGTGAAGCTTGTATCTACAGCTCCTTGTCTCTTCTTTTGGTTTTCTATATCCAGGGTTGTTTCCATGTGTTCTTTCTTGATTGCTTCTATTTCCATTTTTAATTCCTTCAACTGTTTGATTGTGTTTTCCTGGAATTCTTTCAGGGATTTCTGTGATTCAGGGATTTTTGCGATTCCTCTCTGTAGGCTTCTACGTGTTTATTAATATTTTCCTGTATTTCCCTAAGGGAGTTCTTCACGTCTTTCTTGAAGTCCTCCAGCATCATGATCAAATATGATTTTGAAACTAGATCTTGCTTTTCTGGTGTGTTTGGATATTCCATGTTTGTTTTGGTGGGAGAATTGGGCTCCGATGGTGCCATGTAGTCTTGGTTTCTGTTGCTTGTGTTCCTGCGCTTGCCTCTCACCATCAGATTATCTCTAGTGTTACTTTGTTCTGCTATTTCTGACAGTGGCTAGACTGTCCTATAAGCCTGTGTGTCAGGAGTGCTGTAGACCTGTTTTCCTCTCTTTCAGTCAGTTATGGGGACAGAGTGTTCTGCTTTCGGGCGTGTAGTTTTTCCTCTCTACAGGTCTTCAGCTGTTCCTGTGGGCTTGTGTCTTGAGTTCACCAGGCTGCTTTCTTGCAGCAGAAAATTTGGTCTTACCTGTGGTCCCGAGGCTCAAGTTCGCTCGCAGGGTGCTGCCCACGGGCTCTTTGCGGGGGCAGCAACCAGGAAGACCTGTGCCGCCCCTTCCGGGAGCTTATGCAGCCTCAGGAGTGCCCACCTGATCAGGCGGTGAGGTGTCTTTCCCACAGGGTCTGGGAGTAGAGAGCTGCTGCGGGCCGGGATCCGCGGGTGTGGGACTTCCGGTAAACACAGGACGTGCCCGGTCCTAGAGGAATTCTGCCTCTGTGTGTCCCGATTTCACCAGGCAGCTTTCTTGCTGCAGACAAGTTGGTCTTACCTGTGGTCCCGAGGCTCAAGTTTGCTTGCGGGGTGCTGCCCACGGGCTCTCTGCGGCGGCAGCAACCAGGAAGACCTGTGCCGCCCCTTCCGGGAGCTTCAGTGCACCAGGGTTCCAGATGGCCTTTGGTGTTTTCCTCTGGCGTCCGAGATGTATGTACAGAGAGCAGTCTCTTCTGGTTTCCCAGGCTTGTCTGCCTCTCTGAAGGTTTAGCTCTCCCTCCCACGGGATTTGGGTGCAGAGAACTGTTTATCCGGTCTGTTTCCTTCAGGTTCCGGCGGTGTCTCGAGTGCTCAGCTCTTAACAGATGGCTATATTAACACACCTCCACCGAGGCTCAGGGAACCTCACGGAAGAGGAGTCAGAAGGCATGGAAGAGCTGGAGGATGGAGAGGAGTGCTCTGAGGTGCTAGTGCATGGACATGACACACAAAGTCTTAGTAACTGTGGTTACCTTCACAAGACCTATACAAGCTCAAGCCAGCCAAAAATTCTAACATAGATGTGGTAGATGATCTCCAGGTCTCTCCTCACACTGAGGAGTTATTGGGTAGTTGCTGGGAGATCATGAATCAGTATTAAGGAATGGCCACTGATCGGATTCCCATGCTCCAGTGGACGCCCCCTCCGTGCACATATGCACAACTCTACTAGACTTGGGGCGTTATAAAAAATATCAAAGATATGAAGTTGGGAGGGGGTGTGATGGGAGAATACGAGAGGACATGAAAGAAATGATCATATTAATTGTGTACATGTATAAAATCCTCAAAAGTATTGAAGAATTTTAAAAATTCTAAAAGAAAAGTAGAATAATAAAGTAAAGGTGTCTTCCAACATTTGCTTTACCTCTTCAGTTTCTTTTTGATTAGTTCATATGCACTGTATAAAATAACAAGAGTGTTTTGACATTTTCACAATTATACACCATGTTCTTTGAGCTCATCCACTTCCCTCACTCTTTTCTGAAATATAGAAAAATCTCATTTATCTTTACTTTTTTATTGAATATTTTCTTTATTTACATTTCTAGTGTTATCCCCTTTCTTGGTTTCCTCTCCAGAAACCCCCCATACATCCCCCAACTCCTTGTCTCCATAAGGGTGCTCCCCCACCAACCCACCCACTCCCTCCCGCCTCCCCACCCTGACATTCCCCTACACTAGTGCAACAAGCCTTCACATGACCAAGGGCCTCTCCTCCTGTTGATGCCTCGCAAGTCCCATCCTTTGCTACGTATGCTGTTGGAGCCATGAATCGGTCCATGTGTACTCTTTGGTTGGTAGTTTAGTCTCTGGGAGCTCTGGGGTGATTGGTTGGTTGATATTATTGTTCTTTCTATTGGGGTTGCAAACCACCTCAGTTACCTCAGTCCTTTCTCTAACTTCTCCATTGGGGACCCCATTTTTAGTCCAATGGTTGGCTGCAAGCATCTGCCTCTGTATTAGTCAGAGTCTGGGAGAGCCTCTCAGGAGACAGCTATATCAGGCTCCTATCAGCATCCACCTCTTGGCATCCCCAATAGTGACTGGGTTTGGTAAAGGCATGTGGATGGATCCCAGTGTGTGGCAGGCTTGGATGGCCTTTCCTTTAGTCTCTGCTGGACACTTTGCTTTCATATTTCCTCCTGTGAGTATTTTGTTCTCCCTTCTAAGAAGAACTGAAGCAGCCACACTTTTGTCTTTCTTCTTGAGCTTAATGTAGTGTGTAAATCGTGTCTTGGGTATTCCAAGCTTTTGGGCTAATATCCACTTATTACTGGGTATATAACATGAGTTTTTTTTTTTTTGTGTGTGTGTGTGTGATTAGGTTACCTCATTCAGTATGATATTTTTTAGAACCATTCATTTGCCTAAGAATTTCACGAAGTCATTGTTTTTAGTAGCTGAGTAGTACTCCATTGTGTAAATGTACCACATTTTCTGTATCCATCCCTCTGTTGAAGGTCATCTGGGTTCTTTCCAGCTTCTGCCTACAGTAAATAAGGCAGCTATGAACATAATGGAACATGCGTCTTTGTTGTATGTTGGAGCAATACTTGAGTATATACCCAGGAGTGGAATAGCTGGGTCCTCAGGTTGTAGTAAGTCTGATATTCTGAGGAACCTCCAGACAGATTTCCAGAGTGGTTGTACCAGCTTTCAGTCCCACCAACAATGGAGGACTGTTCTTCTTTCTCTACAACTTCACCAGCATCTGCTGTCGCCTGAGTTTTTGATCTCAGCCATTCTGACTGATGTGAGGTGGAATCTCAGAGTTGTTTTGATTTGCATTTCCCTGATGACTAAGGATGCTGAACATTTCTTTAGGTGCTTCTCAGCCATTTGACCTTCCTCAGCTGAGAATTCTTTGTTTAGCTCTGTATCTCACTTTTTTCCTTTTTTATTGGGTATTTTTTATTTACATTTCAAATGTTATTCCCTTTCCCCCTTTCCAGTCCATTAGCCCCCATCCCATTCCCCTCCCCTTCTACTATAAGGGTGATCTCCCTTCCCAACCACCCCCTTCCCTCCTCTCTGCCCTGACATTTCCCTACACTGGGGGTTCCAGCCTGGGCAGGATCAAGAATTTCTCCTCCCATTGGTGCCCAAGAAGGCCATCCTCTGCTACATATGCAGAGTCTGTTCATGTGTACTCTTTGGGTGGTTGTTTAGTCCCTAGGAGCTCTGGTGTTGGGATTGTTGGTCTTTCTATGGGATTGCAAGTCCCTTCAGCTCCTTCAGTCCTTTCTCTAAGTCCTCCAATGGGAAGCCCAATTCAATGGTTTGCTGCTAGCATTTGCCTTTGTATTTGTCAGGAGACAGCTATATCAGGCTCCTGTCAACATGTACCTCTGGGCATCCCCAATTGTCAGCTGGGTGTGGTGACTGCATGTGGAATGGATCCCCATTTGTGGCAGACTCTGGATGGCCTTTCCTTCAGTCTCTGCTCCAAACTTTGTCTCCGTAGCCCCTCCTATGAATATTTTTGTTCCCCCTTTTAAGAAGGACTGAAGCATCTGCACTTGGTTTGTGAGAATTTTATTGAGTAGTTTTTCATTGATATTCATAACGCAAGTTGGTCTGAAGTTCTCTTTGTTGGGTCTTTGTGTGGTTTAGATATAAACATAATTGTGGCTTCATAGAAGGAATTGTGTAGTATTCCTTCTGTTTCCATTTTGTGGAATAGTTTGAAGAGTATTGGTATTAGGTCTTCTTTGAAGTTCTGATAGAATTCTGCACTAAACCCATCTGGTCCTTGGCGTTTTTGGTTGGGAGTTGTACTGGCTAGTTTTGTGTGTCAACTTGACACAAGCTGGAGTTATCACAGAAAAGGAGCCTCAGTTGTGGATATGTTCTCATGAGGCCCAGCTGTAAGGCATTTTTTTCTCAACTAGAGATCAAGTGGGGGAGGACCCAGCCCATTGTGTCTTGGGTTTTTTAAGTAAGTAGGCTGAGCAAGCCATGGGAAGCAAGCCAGTAAGTAACATCCCTCCATGGTCTCTGCATCAGTTCCTGCTTATTGACCTGCTTGGGTTCCAGTCCTGACTCCCTTTAGTGATGAACAGCATGGAAGTAAGTTGAATAAACCCTTTCCTCTCTCATTTGCTTCTTGGTCATGGTGCTTGTGCAGGAATAGGAACTCTGACTAAGACAGGAGTCTTTTAATGACTGCTTCTCTTTCTTTAGGAGTTATGGGATTCTTAGATGGTTTATCTGATCCCAATTTAACTTTGGTATCTGGTATCTGCCTAGAAAATTGTCCGTTTCATCCAGATTTTCCAGTTTGTTGAGTATAGCATTTGTAGTAGGATCTGATGATTTTTTTGAATTTCCTCAGATTCTGTTGTTATGTCCCCCTTTTCATTTCTGATTTTGTTAATTCTGATACACTCTCTGCACCCTCTGGTTAGTGTGGCTGAGGGTTTATCTATTTCACTGATTTTCTCAAAGAACCAGCTCCTGGTTTAGTTGATTCTTTATATAGTTCTTTTTGTTTCTACTTGGTTGATTTCAGCCCTGAGTTTGATTATTTCCTGCCCTTGGGTGTGCTCCGCCTTGGGTGTATTTACTTCTTTTTGTTCTAGAGCTTTCGGGTGTGCTGCCAAGCTGCTAGTGTGTGTACGTTCTTTTTGGAGGCACTCAGAGCTATGAGTTTTCCTCTTAGTACTGCTTTCATTGTGTACCATAAGTTTTCATACGTTGTACATTCATTTTCATTAAATTCTAATTTAATTAAGTCTCTATTTTTTTATTTCTTCCTTGACCAATTTATCCTTGTTCAGCTTTTATATGTTTGTGGGCTTTCTGTTGCTTTTGTTGTTATTGAATATCAGCCTTGGTCCATGGTTATCTGTTAGGATGCATGGGATTATTTCGATCTTCTTGTATCTGTTGAGGCCTGTTTTGTGGCCATCTATATGGTCAATTTTTGAGAAGGTAACATGAAGTGCTAAGAAAAGGTATGTTCTTTTGCTTTAGGATGAAATGTCCTATAACTACCTGTTAAGTCCATTTGGTTCATAATTTCTTTTAGTTTCACTATGTCTCCATTTAGTTTCTATTTCCATGATCATGACCATTGATGAGTGAGTCTCCCACTATTATTGTGTGAGGTGCAATGTGTGCTTTGAGCTTTAGTAAAGTTTCTTTAATGAATGTGGTTTCCTGTCCATTTGCAGCATAGATGTTCAAAATTGAATGTTTATTTTGTTGGATTTTTTCTTTGAGTATAAGTGCCCTTCATTTTTTTAAATAACTTTTGGTTAAAAGTTGATTTTATTCGATATTAGAATGACTATTCCACCTTGTTTCTTGGGACCATTTTCTTGGAACATTGTTTTCCAGTCTTTTACTCTAAGGTCTCATAGCTGTCTTTCTCACCGTGTGTTTCCTGTATGCAGAAAAATGCTGGGTTCTCTTTATGTATCCAATCTGTTAGTCTATGTCTTTTTATTGGGGAATTGAATCCACTGATGTTAAGAGATATTAAGGAAAAGTGATTGTTGCTTTCTGTTATTTTTGTTGTTAGAGTTGGAATTACGTGGCTATCTTCTTTTGGGCTTGTTTTTCTAGGGTGTAGTTTCCCTTCTTGTGTTTGAGTTTTCCATCTATTATCCTTTGTAGGACTGGTTTCATGTGAAGACGTTGTGTAAATTTGGTCATGTCATGGAATATTGTTGTTTCTCTGTCTATGGTAATTGAGAGTTTTGCTGGATACAGTAACCTGGGCTGGCATTTGTGTTCTCTTAGCATCTGTATGACATCTGCCCAGGATCTTCTGGCTTTCATAGTCTCTGGTGAGAAATCTCATGTAATTCTGTTAGGACTGCCTTCATGTTTAACTTTACCTTTTTCCCTTACTGCTTTTAATATTCTTTCTTTGTTTTGTGTTTTTGGTGTTTTGATTATTATGTGACAGAAGGAGTTTCTTTTCTGGTCTAGTCTATTTGGAGTTCTGTAGGCTTCTTGTATGTTCATGGGCATCTCTTTCTTTAGGTTAGGAAAGTTTTCTATAATTTTGTTGAAGATTTTTACCTGCTCTTTAATTTGGGAATCTTTACTCTCCTCTATACCTATTATTCTTAGGTTTTGTCTTCTCATTGTGTCCTGAATTTCCTTGATGTTTTGGGTTAGGAGTCTTTTTTTTTTTCATTTTGCGTTATCTTTGACTGTTGTGTCACTATTTTCTATGGTATCTTCTGCCCCTGAGATTCTCTCTTCTATCTCTTGTATTCTGTTGGTGATGCTTGCATCTATGACTCCTGATATCTTTCCTAGGTTTTCTATCTCCAGGGTTGTCTCCCTTTGTGATTTCTTTATTGTTTCTATATCTCCTTTCAGATCCTGGATGGTTTTGTTCAATTCTTTCACCTCCTGTTTGATTGCGTTTTCCTGTAATTCTTTAAGGACATTTTGTGTTTCCTCTTTAAGGGCTTCTTCCTGATTAACCTATGTTCTTCTATATTTCTTTAAAGGAGTTATTTATGTCCTTTCTAAAGTTCTCTATCATCATCATGAGAAGTGATTTTAAATCCAATGCTTGCTTTTCAGGTGTAATATGGTATCCAGGACTTCCTGTAGTAGGAGTGCTGGGTTCTGATGATGCCAAGTAGCCTCATGTTTATGTTTTTGCACTTGCCTCTTACTATCTGGATATCTCTAGTGTTATCTGTCCTTGCTGTCTCTGACTGCAGCCTGTCCCTCCTCTGATCCTGATGGTGTCAGATCTCCTGGGAGTTAAGCTATGTGATCCTGTGATTCTGTCATCCTGGGTGTTTCAGAGCACCTCTGATCCTGGACTTGTTAAAGCACCTGGGAGTCTGGCTTCCTCTGGATGTTTTGGTATTTAGCGCGGAGTCAGTGTCCCAGATCTGCACTAGTTCAGACCAGAATGAATCCTTGCCACTGGCAGGGCGGGGGTTCCTGTGTCTCTGGGTCCCTGAGGGTTCCAGTTACTCCTGGTATTGGGGCAGTTGTTGTGGCCTCCTAACCTCTGATCCTGGAAGTGTTAGTGCACCTGGGATTTGGGCTTCCTCCGGGTGTTGTGGAACTGGGTGTGGAGTCAGCACTCAATATCTGCTCAGGGCTCTGGCTCAGACAAGGAGTCCTCATTTATCTATTCATCTCATCCCTATACATTTCAGCAGACATCTTTAAAGCATCAATGCATCCTATATCTACAATGTCATCATTCATACAATGTGTGTTTTTTGTATCATTTATTCTCCAATTACATCCCAATTAATGTGTTAAGTGCTACCCAAGTTTAACAGATGACTGTATCCTGAACTTTATTGTTTTAAATATGGAGTTTTTCTCATGAACACTTTTATTTCCCTTGGTGAAGGTCTATTGGTGATAGGTGATCTCAGAGAGTTCTTTGAGATTTTATTTCAAAGTTATCTTTATACCATTCTTAATGCTGAAAGACAGTTTCACTGGATATGGAAAGTCTAAGATTGCATATTGACTATTACGATGGTCACTAAAGACAGTGTCTGTGTTCTGTTATCCTCCAGTTTGAGATACCCATCTTATCTCTCTGGCCACTTCTAGCATTGTCTTTTTGTCTTTGATGCTCTGTAGTTTCACTGCCCTGGGGTAAGTAATCTATTCCTCTATATTTACCTGGTTTACAATTATTTAAACATGAGATTTGAGACTTAACTATCTTTTCTACCCCTGGAAATGAACAGTTACGATCTTTATGAACATCGATTTTCTAAGTAGCATCAATCAGTTATCTATTCTGAAATTTCAGTGGGATATAAGATAGAATGTATCTTATGCTTCATGCTGTGTTTCATCTTGGAATCTCCTCAGAGCACATTCTGGGTTCTTTGCCAGTTCAGTATTCCTTTCTTCATTTTCTTTTTAAAGTTACCCTTGGGCTTTATGTTTTCAATGCTAGTATTTAATTTCCCTCAAGTCTTTTAGTTGATTTAGATCTTGTAGTTTTTGCTCATATTTTAAGACTCCATTTAACCTCTTGTCATATACTAAACATTTCTAACTATTATAAATTTAGGCAGACTGCATATTTTGTTTTTCTGGTGTCTCCCACCCACACTGCTTCTTTTCCATGTTTGCATATTTTTGCTTTCTCCACAACCCCCCTTTTTGAGTCAGTGACTAGTAGCACAGCCCCCTTAGGCTTGAAATTCAGAATGCAGAGAAGTTTGGCCTTGAATTTGTGGTGATCCTCCTGCCTCTGCTTTCCAAGTGCAGTGATTCCAGATCTGTACCAGCTGTGTATGTCTGTGTTTGCTCATGTGTGTGTGTGTGTATGCTTGTGTGTGTACATGTGTGTATGTGTATACTTATTTGTGTACACGTGCATGTTTATGAAAGACTTTGAACTATGAGCTCATTTTCTTAATTTTTTTCTAGAAATGTTTCACAACCTCCACTGAAGTTATATTGGCTTTACAGGGAATATGCATTTAACTGCTGCTAGTTCCTGTGGTTGTTTAGACAACAGAAATTAGACAATGCATTTGAGAGTTTTGTTTTTATTTTGCACAGTTACTATGACTTTGAGTCCCGTACTTTCGTGAAGCCCAGTTTGTTCTTTAAAATTATCAGAATAATTTGTTTGGGCATCTGTTAGAGAGTCATTAGAAGAAAGTTTCTCACCAAAGATTCTAGTTTTTGTTTGCTTCTATGGTGAAGCTTGGAAAGGCCCAGGGCTCTTGGAGGTGTCGGCTGTATTTTCCATTTCTTTCACACATTGGTGAGATTTTTGATTTTATAACTTTTTTCCATGATCCACATAATTCTGAAAACAAGGTAGGATGGCAAGATTTCAGTGAACAGTGTGAGAGAGCAAAACTCAATTGAGATGCCATTTTAAGGCAAAGTTCTCATTTTTTACATAATTTCTTTTTCTCTGTGGATTTTCCTTATTTTTAGAGTTCTAACTTAGCAAGTAATTGAATAATATTTTTCCTGTGTTTTATTGAATTTGCATGCTATTTACCTTTATGAAGCCTCATTAGGAACTTTTTGGCAACATTTATCAAAAGAGGAATTCACGTGCCAGTTGAAGTCTACTAGAAATTTTGTCAGTAGAAGTACACACACATTCCAAACCTATGCCTATCTGTTCACAGTTGAAACTGGCAATGTTCTCTCAGAACTACTTCATGCTCTAGGGCTGTGCTGTGTAAGTCTACATGTGCTTGCCCACAGTGAACCAAAGATATATAGATAGATGGGAAAAACAAAAGAGATGACAAGTCTTGGCAGCAGACATCCTTATCTTAAATTTCATTTTTGGTGTTTCAAACCATTCTTAGCAGAATTGCTAATATCAGTATGTGTTAAAAAATTTTTTTGCCCTGCTGAATGCCTTTTAGTTCTAGATTTCGAAGAGCATATATTATCATAGCTTTGATGCATTAATAGACTTGGTATTTATTATATGTATGAAAGTTAATTTTTTTAAATTTTAAGATAGGAATGTTAATTTTATGAAGTGTTTGAAGTAAAAGCAATATAATTTTTTAAGGTTTTTGAGGAGTAAGTTATTTTATTCTTTATAACATTTTTTCCTATTAATATTCAAGTGATGTATTTTTCAGAGAAGACCAATTCTATGCAGTTTGAGTCTGGGGTTATTTATGGTGATAGGCATTTTAATGTTATTAGTATATGAAGCATCAATGCCATATCTACCTACCTGGGCTGAATGACATGAGTTAAAGCCGTGGTACCTGAGGAGGGGTCAGTTCTATGGGCCATTTCCAAAGAGCTGAGGCAGATCATTACATAATGTGTAAGAAGTCTTATAAAGCACTTTGATTTTCAAGTGAGAAGTAATGAAAACAGGCTTCATAATCTTGATTAATCATGTATTCAACTGAACATTTCCACTGGATATCTAGAACTTGAAAATAAGGGAGTTAAAAAAAAGATGACAAGATTTCTATAATTATTGAGAAGTCACAGAAAGTTTTTGTCATGCATATCAATCTGGAACAATTATTTTTTTCAATAAAAGTCACATTTCGATGATCTCCTTCAATGTGTAGTGTGACATGGGACGAGAGTGACCTTTGAAAAGTGAATGGGGGAGCGTGAATCTGTGTGAATATGAGTGTTCGTAAGTGTGTGTGTATATTAGTGTGTATACATGTGTAATGTGTGTGTGGTTGTGTGGTGTGTGGTTGTGTGTGTGTGTGTGTGTGGTGTGTATGAATGTCTATGTTAGTGTGTTTGATGTGTAGTGCGTATATATGTATATGCGTGGTGTGGGATAATATGTGTGAGTATGTGTGTTAGTATGTATGTATGTGTATATGTGTGTGTGTGTGTGGGATGTGGTGTAATTATGTGTGTTTGTAAGTGAGTGTCTTTTTTTGGTGCATGTGTGTGTGTGTATGTGTGTGATATAGGGTAATTGTGTGTGTGTGTGTTTGTAAATGAATGTCTTTTTTGGTGTATGTGTGTGTGCGTGTGTGTGTGTGTGTGATGTAGTGTAATTGTGTGTGTGTGTTTGTAAATGAATGTCTTTTTTGGTGTATGTGTGTGTGTGTGTGTGTGGTAATGTGTGTGTGCAAGTGTGTGAGTGGTGTATGAGAGTATGTGTGTGAGTATGTGTATATATGTGGTTGTTGGTGGTGGTGTTGTGTGTTTGTGGTGTGTATAAAGCACCAAGTACTCCTCCTTTCACTGAGCTACAAACCCACTCCAAAACCAAGTTCGTATCTGAGTAATCCTCAGTCTTCAAGAGTCAGATCATAGAAAGAGTTAGAAACTCCCAGTGAAACAGAAAATAGGCTTTTGAAAAACATACCTGAGGCTCTCATCTTCTGCTGGAGTGGAACCCAAGGCCTCCACACTAGCAGTGCTCTCTTACTGAGCTTCTGTCACAGACTCTCTGTGGAGTCTTTGTAAGTAATTTACATACGATAATAGCAACAGCACGTGTAGAAAAGGACAATGAAGCAAGCAATCCGTGTTCAAAGCTCATTTTTTTTTTTTTTTTTTTTTACATTTCAAGACTTGATTTTGGTTCTTGGTCCTCCCTTCTCCTCCTCCTCTCTGCTCACCATTCTTGTTTGTCCTCCTCCACCTTCACTATTCCATTTCCCACCTTCATGTCACCCGTTCTATTCCTGTCTCCCCACAACTTCTCAATTCTCTCGTGTAAGCCACTTGGTTTAACCGCTCTTTCTGTTTTTAGACCCTGAGACTGTTTACGTTGGGGATTCTGTTCCTTAAAAGTCTGAGGAGCTTTCTGGAAAAACATTTGAAACCCAGAACCTTTGGAGTGAAACTACTGTCTCTCATACTTCTCTACAGTTATTACTCTATGCCAGCTTTAATTTTTTTCATGAGCAATTTTGGTACTTTTATTTTTGCACAGAGTGGCTTTTTCGTTGTGAGTTTAGTTTAAAAATAGGATGCTATACATTATGCTTTATTATAATTTTTACTCTCTTCCATACTCATTTTTAATTTTATATGTTTGCATTTTTATAATAGTGTGATGCCATTTGAATTTAGATATATGTAAGATGTAAAACATAAATCTGAGAAGACAGAAACCCAAACATTAACAGCAGGGGTTCCTGGGTTGTTAAATTATGCATGGTCCCACCATTGTGAATATTTTGGTATATTCTGAGTACATTGGTTTTTACTTGGGGAAACAGTTTTTTTTTGAAAATGTAAATGGCATATTGTGTCTATCAAAATTTGTGTCCCAATGCTGTTTTAACTCTGTGTTGTTTTTGTCTTCCAGTTATAGGGTGCTGTCATGGGAAAGTGATGCTATCAACCATTGTAGGGGAATCTGGTCTTAAGGCAAATTTTCCTGGAAAGATGATCTGGAGTGACATTTCCATGAATGGAAATAAAATTCGTATCTGTAAACTTCTTTTCTAGAAATTGGTCTTCCAGGTATTTTTTTCTAATGAAACAATACAATGTTTTGTATAAAAGTGTGCTTGTAAAGAAGTATTTTCATGCGTTATATTTTTACTTTTTAATATCTAAAAATATATATTTTACCATCTATTTTATGTACATTATATATCATATCCTATGTATTAATAAAATGCTTAGAGCTTCTGTTTTAATGGTACTCCTATTAGTTTTCTCATACTTGCAAAAATATCTGTGAAAAGCAACCTATGGAAGAGTTTTGGCTTGCAGTTTCAAAGTATAGTCCACTAGGATGGGGGAGTCAGGGCAGCAGGAGGGTGAGGCAGCTGGTCATTCTGTATCTGCTGCTAGAAAAGAACAACACACAGTTAAAGCAGTGATGGAACACAAATTTTGATGACCACAATATGTCATTTATGTTCCCCAAATAAAAACCAATGTATTCAGAATTCACTGAAATACAATGGTGGGACCATGTATAATTTAACAACTCAGGAACCCCTGCTGTTAACATTTGGGTTTCTGTCCTGGACTCCAGTCTGTGGCCTGATGCAGCCCACATTCAGGGCAGACCTTCCAGATAGCTTTCTGTAAACAGTTATAGGCACACCCAAGCTTAATCTCACAGCACCTGAGCTTTATTTAAATAAGGTTTGAGAGACCTGCAAGTCGGATCACAAATTCCACAAAAGAAAACTACCTACAGCCTGCATTGCTTAATGGTAGGACAGTGTCCTAATACATATAACACTGGATAACTTTTTCACTGAATGCCCATCATGGGGTGCATTTGCATAAGACTAGAGGATCTGGGCCAATCACTTGACATGGCCTCTGATACAGTAAAAGGACAAGATGGGGCTGAAGGAATGGTTCGGTGGCTAAGAGCATGTTGTGCTCTTGCCAAGGTGAGGGCCCCATTCAGCTTCTAGCCACACTGAATGGCTTACGACTGCTTATAGCTCCAGATCCTGACTCCCATAAGCACCCATACGCATGTGCACATACATACAATTAAAAATAACTAAAAATAATAAAACATTTTTTATTTGTTGTTTTTTTTGTAATTTTGTTAATATTTTTATTTATTTTTTTCAAGACAGGGTTTTTCTATGTAACTTTGGCTGTCCTAAAACTCACTTTGTAGACCAGACTGACCCCAAACTCCGAGATCTTCCTGCCTCTACTTCCTGAATGCTGGATTACAGGCGTGTGCCATCACACTGGGCTTATTAAAACAATCTTTATCTACTCCATTTTGATTGCATTCTTTCCATCCCCCTACTCCTCCCAGATCCTCATACTTCCCTACCCACCCAACCTTTTCTCTCTCTTTCTTCTTCATTCACTCTCTCAATCTGCAGCTCTATCTAAAGAAAAAGCAGTCAAAAACACAAAATGAAAATATGAAAATCAAAACAAACAAACAAACAAAAAACCTCAAAAAGACAAAAGGTATTACTGAAACAAACCAAAGGGAAGAACACACAAAACCAGTACTCATATAGATGACAATAAGGGGACTCTGTGAATGTTTTAAAAAGTACCCATGAAGTGGTGGGGAGGGGATAGGGAAAGAGTTAAAAGAGAGGGAACAGGAAGTGGATTTGATCAGAAGATAGTATATGCATGCGTGGAATCCTAAAACAAACATTTGCTTTTGTCTTATTGTATTATATTTTAATTTATTATCATTTCTAAGATGCCTGCTTGTTTTCTAATGAGAAATAGGAACAGTGTGTATAGAGAGGGCAGGTGGGTCGGGACTGGGATGAATAGGGGGAGGTGAACCATAATCAGAATATATTATATGAAAAAAATCAATTTCCCAAAACAACAACAACAAAGAAACCTTAAAACTGCCAGGATGTAACAAAAAGATGAGAAATTGGATTATATAAAGGGAAAAATCAATAGTACAGAGGATAGACTAAGGAATTAAGCATATCTCTGGGAGGCATTCTAGAAGAAAGGGATAAACAGAAAGAGACCTCTCCTATAATAATAGTGGAAAGTATTTTTGTCAGAATTTAAGAAAAAGCATCAGACAAAATTTCCTATGAAAGAACAATGGCAGAGTTTCAAAAGATATTTCATCATAAGGATAGGAGCTGGAAGCTAATTACTAATAGGCCTAAAGGGACAACAGGAAATAAGGACTAACATAGAGCTCCACATATGGAAAGGTAAACTCTGAACCTTGTGGACAAAATGAAGGTATTTTCCAACTAAAACAAACTGAACTAGTGAGTCTCCGGGAGATGATTTGTGAAAAAGACACGACCAGACAGAGAACGAAGGAGCTGAATGTGAGAGTGACGATGACTAGGAGATTGGACAATGTAAGGTTAGATACAAATCATCTCTACCTCAGGGCATTTTGTTATGGTATAAGGCTATTATTTGTAGGTATTTTTGGTAGGTAGGAATCTACATGCTAAAGATGTTAATGTCTTCTAGGTCATCCACAGGACTAGATCAGGAAGAATGCAAGACTCAGTGGTCTTGGTATTTGCAAACCCTCCCTGTGCTACGGAGAGGAGAGGATATGGGAAAGGACCAGGATTGTAAATCTCAGAGTAAACATCTGACCAGAAGGGCACCACTAGGCTTTAAAAGGACTGGTGGCCTTTGCTTTCCCCTTCCCCTACACCGTGCCAATTAGAGATGGGATGCTAAGATCTTGTTCCACTGTCTTCTCAGATTGCCGACTTTCCAAATGAGACATAGTTTAAGAATCAATTTCTGTTTGCTTTTTTTCCTTCCTTCCTTCCTTCCTTCCTTCCTTCCTTCCTTCCTTCCTTCCTTCCTTCCTTCTTTCTTTCTTTCTTTCTTTCTCTCTTTCTTTCTTTCTTTCCTCTCTCTCTTTCTTTCTATATATTTCTTTTTTCTTTCTCTCCCTCTTTCTATATATTTCTTTTTTCTTTCTCTCTCTCTTTTTTAAAGCTATGTGTCAGATGATACAGCCTAGATTACATAAGGCCCTTGGCTTGCTCAAGAAGAAGAGAGAATCCGTCTGAACAAAAGTACACATTTAAAATTAAACTACTAAAATAAAAATATAACACATCATTTCCATATTGGTAGAGGAAGAAAACAAGGAATTGAAAAATCAATACTAATAATCCAAAAGGAAGAACAAAATAGAACAGAGGCTAAAATATCATGGTTAAGTGGGCAGGAAAGGCGATCAGAATAAGTTTAAATTAACAATAACTTAAAAACATGGAATTTAAAGATTTATTCAAACCAGAGGTTCTTAAATCAGGTTAACAAAACTCCACCCAACTAAATATAAGATGTTCACAAAATATTGATAGACCAGCAGAAGCCAGAACCCTTGAACCAGATCAGTGACTCATTGCAACGAACATTTGTAAGTAAAACAGTGTGGACCAGAGAAAAACTGTAGGACACACTGTAAAACACATTACAGCTTCCACAACAAGATTTTTTTCCCCTCTCTGATTGGGGTGGGGTGGGGGTGGGGAGTAGGGAGCAAAGGCTGAAGACTGATAAAACAAGATGAGGAGATGAGTGGGATTGATGTGAAATTCACAAAGAATCAATAAAATCTAAATAAGAAGTCTCAGAAAAACTTAAAAGGTCATACAGATTATCTACTAATACCAATATTCTGTCATAAATAAAACTACAGCTCAGTTAAAGAAACACACTATCATCTTTTATACAAAGACCACAAATTCAAATGATTTCAAATGTGAGGAGAAGTCACAATAGAAGATTAAGCATCTCTAGAAATGAGTGAAAACAGCTTTGATCAACTAAATTCTTAATGTTATAGAGTAGTTGTTTTACTTATTTTTTATTGCTGTATTAAAATACCAGTATCAAGGCAATTTCCTGAAGATAAAGCTTATTAGGGCTTAGAGTTGCTGAGGGTAAGAGACTCATGGTAGCGAGTAAGGCAGCAGGGAGTAGTCAAGGCACTGGAACGATAGCTAAGAACTTACATCCTGAGACAGAACTATGAAGTGGAGAGGGGGAGGGGGAGGGAGAGGGGGGAGAGAGAAGGAGGAGAGGGAAACACAAATTGGAAATGGCTGTGGGTTTTTGAAACCTCAAATACTGCCTCCAGTGACACATCTCCTCCAATAAAGCCATACTTCTGAATCCTTTCCAAACAGTCCCACCTATTAGGGACCAATTATTTAGACATATGAGGCAATGGGGCCTGTTCTCAATCAAACTACCACAGCGGTATTTTGAGATATAACCATATTCTTAAATGAAGTTTTTTAAAAAAAAGAAATTGAAAATTCACAAAATAACATACAACTCAAGGAGTTAGGAAAACAAGAACAGAATAAATTCAAAGGATGATATAATGAAAAACAGAAATTAAAACAGAAAACAAGTTATCAGCAAAATACTTTATTTGAAGGAAAAAAGAACTTTTGAAAACATATAGTCTTATGTTTAACAATGTCAGCAAAAGTGACATTATAAATAAAAAGGAATTTAAGTCTAGTAATTGTTCATTTTAAGATCTAAGATAATCTTTGTTAATAAGTTTGAAAGTTCAGTAGAAGTAAATTCTTAGAAAAATCTAACCCCTGCTAATCTGCTCGAAGAAACAGAGATAACCAGTCCTATGACTTTAAAAATCTGAAAGAAAGAATAAGCTATTTCCCCTTAAAAATACTGGCCAAAACGGTTTCATTAATTATTCTCATAAAATACGAAGGAACCAATATTTCTTGTCACATAATAATGTGTTCCAGTGACTAAAATAGAAGGCAAGTTCTCCAGTTCCTTTTATGAGGCTGGCATAATCTTGTTATAAAGACTGGTCAAGGGCACTGTGCACAATGGAAGTAGATAAAGCTCTCACTCACCAGCAGCAAGGAGAAATCCTAAACTGAGTGGCAGTACCTCCAAACCAAGGAACAGACAATGCTTTGACATTAATAGTCCAGCAGAGCATACGTGTTGATGTAGACAGATTATAATAAAATTATGTGATCATCTCAAGATAGAACAAATACTTATTAAAATCTGATCGTCTGAGGCTGGTGGTGTAGCCCAGCGATAGAGCATTTGCTCGGCAAGTGCAGTGCCCTGGGCTCAATGCCAAACATGGCAGTAAGTAGATAAAACAAATAAGCAAAGTCAAGTAACAAAAAGGAAAACAAACGCGGCAGTCCTTCAAGATAACAACACGAAAAGCAGGAATCCAAGAACTTCCCTACAATGGCACGTTTTGCTCATTCAGTGGGAAGGTAATGTTGTTGACTGAGACTTGGTCAATTATTGTCCTGAGTGATTACCAGAGCAACAAGACAAACTAGTCCTGCAAGGAAGGGCTAGGTGGGAAAAAATGAGCTGTGTAAGGGCTTGGCATGCCGTTGGCTCTGGTTGTTTAAGCACAGGGTTTGGTGGTCACACAATGATAAAGTCACCCAAGGAAGCATTTTCTCAGAAACCCTGCCCATGAACACTCACTGCTTCATCCTCACCACCTAGGGCTCCAGTGTGCAGTCTGTATAAAGGACAGTCACTGGCAAACGTGAGATATGGTGAATAATCTGGAAACTGGCTGCAAATATTCTGGAGTTTGAATGACAAACAAGTACTCCAAATTATCAAGGGAAATATAGATTGCTTTTGTGGCAGGATATTTGATCACACTGGAACCCCAGAGATTGTCTTGATTACTGGAAATAGAAAACCCTATTTCTAGTTGTGGTGTGACTTAGTCTTAGCACACACCTTTAATTCATCTGGCTGGAGGACAGACAAACTCTTAGTACACACCTTTAGTCCCAAACGATGAAGATGAAGTTAGCTTATAGAAGAAAGCAGCCATGGGATATCTAATTGAGTGGCAGACAAAGTGATGAATCATAGACAGATTTGATGGAATAGAATATGCCCAACCCTCATGAGAGCAGAAAGGAGGCTACTTAGAGAGAGTAGTGCAAAGAGAGAAAAGGAGAAGGAGGCAGTTTTGCTCAGAGAGCTTTCTTTACAGAGAGAACAAACTAGACCCAGGTGACAACAGAATATGCCAGAGAACGAGAAGGAACCACAAGATTAAAACAAATTGCCAGAGTTAGTTGAGGCTAAGTAAAGCAATTTAATCAGAGGCATAGAAAGAAGCCAGACAGAATCAATTATCTTAAAGAAGAGTTTGAGCCAGTTGAGTTGAACCAGCCAGGCAGAGTTCGGAAAGAGCTAGGAAGGGTGAGTTTACTCAGCTGTAAGTCTCAGAGGCTGAAAACATTCTAGATCTAGATAAGATTGTACAGGAGGGACTGGAGAGATGGCTCAGTGGTTAAAAACACTGAGTGCTCTTCCAGAGGTCCTGAGTTCAATTCCCAGCAACAACATGGTGGCTCACAACCATCTGTAATGGGATCTGGTGCCCTCTTTTGGTGTGTCTAAAGATAGTTACAGTATATATATATATATATATATATAACAGGAGGCTAGAAGCTTCCAGGATGAAGCCTAGGTTAGCAGACAGAGCCAGTAAGTCTTCAGGCTGACAATTTATAAGGGAAAATAAAAGATACTTTACAGCTTATTTAATCAAGGAAGTAGCCATGACTGGTTATTTAGATGGGGAAGGATTCAATCAGATGCCTTTCTCTTATTATCCACACAAACACATTCCTGATGGCTTAAAGGCCTGCCATAGAAAATAAACTATAAGTGTGGCAGAAAGAAAAGCAGTATGTTTGTTATTTGTGGTAATTTCCCCCATTTTCTGAGATAAAGGCTCACTATGTAGCCCTGCTGGTTTGTAACTCACTAAGTAGGTTAAATCTGCCTTCGTCCTGTGCAGGTCTTCTGCCTCTGTCTCATGTGCTCTGGGGTTTATAGGTGCACACTACCATGTCAAGCCTTATTTTACATTTTAATGCATTTACATTATTAATACATTTCACAGTGCAAGAAAGTAGTACATAAGAAAAAAGTAGGTAAATCAGACATTTAGAGGAATTATATTATTTGTGTGTGTGAGGCTGTAGTTTTTAAATATATAAGGAGCAAAAACATTTATTAGTAATCATAAGTAGGCCTTGTTTTCACTTTCCTTTGGTTAAAATAGCAAGGAAAGACAGCAAGCCATATGCTTTCCAGCCGAGGAATTCACTAACACATGGTAAAAATGAGAAAAAGGAAGCTGCCCTTGTGGTCTCTTTGTTTCCTGTGTTCGTTATGATTGTGTCTTTTAGAACAAGTAGGAACCCAACTGTAACTTGCTTAAGCAAGGATGAACGTTTGCTTGACTTCCACTGAACAGACAGTCCAGTGGCAATATTAATAAGCAAGTGGGCAGTTCTAGGGCATTAATGTGAGTTTATGTCCACCTACCCATTCAGTCTGCATATTGACACTAAGTAGATGGGTTCTGTTATGATTGTCTTGCTGCTAAAAAACAGACACAGAGATATCGAATGAACACAGGAAGATAAATGCATTCATTTTCCTGTTCAGAAAGGTTTTAAAACCTTTCAAATTAGCCATGAGTTCATGCTCATGATCTTTATCAGCTGCTGCTTCTGCAGAACCTTATCAATTTCCATAATGCACCAAGACAGTGATAAGGCTTGGCAGATTGAGTTTTGGGTGAGGAAAGGGTCAGATGGGAAGAAAAAGCCAGCAGCATTGGCTCTATGACCAGAACAGTACTCAGGAAACAGACATCTGGGATACATCTCTGAACCACATACTTTGGACACCTGGTGTCCAAACTATTGTGATGTCACCAAGGTCTGAGTTGCTCACCCACACTCTGCAAGGATTTATTTATTCAGAGAAGACCCTTCAAAGGGTAAAAATCTTGTCCAGTCTAATGTGAGGTTAGAGTGGAGACAACATACAAATGGAAAATCAAAGGGTAATATTGTTGGTTCTGGGTTTTGTATGGTGCTTTGAACTTAGCCTGTGGGATTAGATATCCTCTATGTGATTTTTAACAGAGTGTAACACCATGAAAAATAGTGTTATTGGCATTTAAATGAATATACACATAAAATGAAGGGCTGCTTATGATATAAAATATGGAGCTCACTCAACAAACCAAGAATATGTCTATCATGTGGTCCAAAGAGAATGACACCAGACAGGCGCATACAAAAGCCATATCTGAGTGTCCATGTTCATTGTGGTATTACTAAGATACAACATAGATACAACATAGATGACTGTCTAAAGAAGACACACCACCACCACCACCACCACGCACTAGTATTATCAGCTCTAAATCAGAATGAATTATGCCTTTTTAGAAACCCGAAAGGAAGTAGAGGACTTTATATGAAGTGAAATAAACCAGACTCTAAAAGATAACCATAGCGTGCTCTCTCTCATATGTGGACGTTAAGACAGGCTGGAAGCACAACAGTGATTACCAGACATCGGGAAGGGTAGCAGGGAGGATGCTTGTGGGAGGTGGTAGAAAAGGGGAGGTCTGATTTGATCACTGCAGTGCTATATGCATATGCAAAATATCATACTACACACCATTAATTTGCACAATTGGTACTTATTTTTTTTTAAAAGATTTATTCATTTATTATATATAAGTACACTGTAGCTGTCTTCAGATACACCAGAAGAGGGCATCGGATCTCTTTACAGATGGTTGTGAGCCACCATGTGGTTGCTGGGAATTGAACTCAGGACTTCTGGAAGAGCAGTCGGTGCTCTTAACCACTGAGCCATCTCTCCAGCCCCAATTGGTACTTATTAACAATGATAATAAAAACAGGAAGTTGAAGGAATGAGAATAGGAAAGATCCTGCTTGCTGCATTAGTACAAATGTTAACTTGATGACAGAAGGTTTTGAACAAAGAAAAAGAAGGAATGGACGAGGAAGGTATTATCCAAAAAGATCAACAATTTCAGCTGGCTAAATGGATGCTTGAGGAAAGAGAATGAAGTAAGTTGGAGATCGTTCTGAAGCTACCGTATGTGCGATGCCGCCAGGCAAAAATGGGCATTGTAATATATAACAGGTTTTAGGGAAAAATAGAATTCAATTACAGAATAGTTGGATTTGAGATGATAGATAGGAAACTGTGTCAACTGGGATTTTCTTATTCAGAGGAAAATCAAGCTTTAAAATGGAAGATGGAGTCACTTGAGAGTTTTGAGGAGATCTGAAGAGCTAGCCTCAGACTCTTACCATGAAGCAAGCCCCAGGTCATGAGCTTACCCTGGCTACCTCTGAGGCTTGGACCCTGCAGCATGCACATTAGACCCCCTGGGACTTGAGACCTCTTCTGCAGTCACTGTCATTGAATGACAAGCTTGAGATCCTTGTTTCCTTGGACTATGGACTTCTGATACAAGGGACAGGGCCTCCCCAGAGGGGCATAGACCACATTGTTACATCCTGCTGCAAGAGGAGCTGAGAAGATGAGCTTAGCAGTCTTTCTTACCTGTGGTTTTGGCTGCTGCATTACCAAAGTTTCCATCACCCATGGTCAACCATAGTCTAAAAATGGATAGAAAAATTCCAGAAACAAAAATCCACACTTTTTAGTTGCCATTGTGAGCACAAGTTGCTCACCACTGAGCCTCCAGGAAAGGGAATAAACCCTTTGTCACTGGGTCCGAGAGAGAGAGAGAGAGAGAGAGAGAGAGAGAGAGAGAGAGAGAGAGAGAGAGAGAGAGATTTACATGACATTTATTACAATATGGCTCTGCAATTGCTGATAATACTCTTAATATGACTAATTTTATAAATTAAACTTGATCTTAACCTGAATAGAGTACAATAGAGTGTGTAGGATTTAGAACTTTGTGTCTCAGAATACACTGGGACATCTTCGCTGAGGATTGGGGAGGGTTAGGATATATTGGGGTAGGATGCGGACTCCTTCTCTACCAAAACTCATTAGTTCTCAGAAGTCTCCTAACATGAGAAAAGGGGCAAAATTCCAGGCAGCCTAGAAGATTGATCATGTGCTCAGCAGGGCTTAGCAAGTTTGAAGGGAACACAGACCAGAGTCGGGGGTCAATGTCATCGCTCTTGAACTAGAGTTCACCCAACTAGAGGGTATAGCACAGGAAGTGCGGATGCTGAAGATGGAAATTTAGAGAAATGGAGCTCATGAGGCTGAAAGAGTCAAGGACAAGACAGCAGATAAATAGTTAAGGTATTTTCCATGGAGTGGAGAGAGTCCTAAGTCTGTGGAGATTCAGAGTTCAAGATTGGCCTTTTTTTTCCCCCATTCAAAATAGTCACAGAAGAAGTTGAGGGTGGGTTGTGAGGGAAGAATTGTGGCATGCACAATGAAACTGTGACAGAGAAGTCACAATGAACAATTGAAAATGATTTTACTTGGGCTGTAAAATTACTCACGTGCTCTATTTACTGGCCCCTGAAGGAGAGTCTAGTTGTGGAGGGGAGTTTAGCAATTGGCTTTGTGCACTTCCCCGAAGGCTCAATGTCTTCTGGCCAAGGCCTTCTGCACACTGAGTGATAGTTGTTATCGATATTTGAAATCCTGGTTAAGTAGAGACGTTTTGTGCACTGACTTCTGCAGACAGCTGCTGGAGGGGGAATCACAGGATCACAGCATTTTTGGAGATGGGTGTATAGTGAGATACATGGAGGGGCATAAGTACACAAAGTTCTTCAGGGTCCAAAGAACCTGATTCTTCTGGATTACTTCTTAATTAGAAAATTCATCTTAATTTAATTGGTAGGAGAATTAACAGTGTTCTCTGGAATGGGAAAGAAGTAATTCAAGGTCTTCTGACCACATCTATAGGTGTCTTAGTCACAGACAAAATACAATGAACTACACATAATACACGGAATATAAAGTAGTCTCTCACTGTTCTTGGGGCTTAGCAATTCAGGATCTAGCTGATTCGGAGAATTGCTGTCTTGTGAGAGATGTTCCCCTGTATCTCACAGGAATTTGACCTGTCTGGGTCTGAGGTTTGGTTAGAATATGTCAGAGTGCCCCACTCCACTGTGGCAGCTCTCAACTAGAGACCATGGTGTGACTTCATCAGCTCTATGTTCTTCTCGTTGCTGTATAAGAACTGGGGCTGTAGTATCATTGAGATGTTGGCCAAAGAGACTGTTGCCTATCACTCCACTTAAAGCCTAGAAGCTATAGATTGTTAGCTAGTATCCATTTCAAGAATGTCTCAAACAAGACCTTGTGTAAATTCCATACTGCAAGATGTATTATAGGGGAAGAAATGGTGACCATTATAGTATGTGTCCTAGTTTGCTTCTTTGTTGTGAGAAAACACCAAAAGCAGCTTTGGGAGGGAAGGGTTTATTTCATGTTATACTTCCAAATCAGGCCCTAACTGAGAGAAGCTCAACCAGGAACCGAGAGACAGGAACTGAAGCAGAGACAATGCAAACTGGCTTCTCTCCATAGCTTCCCCAGTATCCCTTCTTATGTAACTCAAACTACAGGCCTATGGGCAGTGCCACCCACAGTAGGCTGGATGCTCTCTCACCAATTCTTAACTAAGAAAATGCCCCACAGACTTTCCTACAGCACAGCCTGATGGAGGAAGTTCCTCAACTGAGATTCCCTCTTCCTAGATGACCCTAGTTTTCTATCAAGTTGATGAAAACTAAGTTGCATAATGAGAGAGACCAGAAAGGTGAGGGGGAAGCTGGGAGGAGGAGGAGAAGGAGGAGGCAGAGGAGTGGGTGTCTGAGTAGAAGGTTATCTCTAGAGCTTCTTTGTTGAAATTTTCAATGATCCTGTATTGCTAGCAATTATTCTCAATAGTATCCCAACCCCCATCAGTAAGTGGTCCTTCTCTCTTTTTGATTTCTAAAGTCTAAATATCTCTATTTCTTACAGAACATATTGATTTCCATTATAGTCACTGAGTCTTTACACTTTGGGGGGGTACTTTATTAAACTGGAAAACATAATATAAATATGAGTTATTTATATGTACAGTACATATATTTCTGAGATCCCATAGGTCTCAAACAACTGAAAATTTCAAAGAAAACCTGTTATGAACCGAATGCTCATGCTCTCTCTAAATTCGTATGCTGAGACCCTAAGCCCAATCTGATGGCAGCATTAGGCTTTGTGAGGGCCTTCAGAAAAATGAAATAAAATGTATAAATAAAATGTATATATATATATGTATATAACTGGCTAACTTGATCACCGTTATGATGTGGGTGTCTCCCAAAGGCTCTGGCCTATGCTGATATCATCAAAGGGCATGACCTAGTTGAATGAAGTCATGTCACAGGAGACATGTATTTAAAAGGGATATAGAAACCTCCTCTCTCTTTCTTTGATTCTTAGACTCCATGGATCTGAACAGCTTCATCCACATGTGCTTCTCACCATGCCACCTTGCCACAGGCCCCAAAGCCACAGGGTCAACTGACCATGGACTAAAGTTTTCGAAACACACCGACACCCACCCTAAAGTTTGCTTGGGGTGGGTAAAGTTCTAACATCATGGAGGCTGGAAGTTACACAATGACTGTCCAAAAGCCAGATAATTTGGCAATGTGGCTTGGTTTAAAAATCTAGAGGCCCCAGAACAAAAGGTGGGGGCAGCAAATGCGGCTTCTAGCCAGAGGCCCAGGCTCTGAGAGCTTTTAGAGAGCTGCCATGCAAATCAAGAACCTGGGTAACAAAGGTCTTAGAATTTTATGTGTGAGGGCAGCACAGAGAAAGAATAAATAGTGTTCTGAAAGAAAGAAGATCTAGCCTCTGGCACACTGAACAGAACTCACATTGGGGAGGTTCTTTTATATCTAATTTGCTGACCCATACACTAATCTTCTCTGGAAACACCGAAAACCTTTACTACCTCTAAAAGCATCCCTTAATCTAGTTAAATCAATCCACAAAATGAGTTCAACTGGAAGTGATTTGGGTTAGATGAGGTTATACTGTAGAGTCCAGAAGAATGGGGCATCCTCATAAGAGACTACAGAAGGCTTGTTTCTGTCTCAATAGTGAGTGGACTCACCAAGAAGACAGCCATCTACAAACAGGAAACAGGCCGTCACCAGACACTCAATCTGCTGTGGACTTCTCAGTCTCTAGAACTCTGAGAAATAATTTCTTGCTATTCAAATTAGTTAGCCTGTGCTATTTTATTATGGCGACACGAGTCAGGGGATTTATGTGTACAGGTTTTGCTAACGACTCATCCGTGATTCTCTTTTGAGGATGGAAAACTGAAAGCTAAGAATTTAGGGAAGAGCAGCCTGTTGTTTTGGATAGACCTGTTGGAGGCTCATGACAGGAACCAGACACAGCTTGGGTTTGTCTCTTGGGTAACTTGAGGTTTATTTGTATCAGCAGAAGGTGAAAAAACTTGAGTATTGGGCTCTGGAGTAAGGAGAGTGGTCTATAATGACTACTTTGCAGAGGTCATTCTGTGATGCTTAACCAAAGTAAAATATTTCCCAACTAACTCACGGTGATGTGTACTAGGAAGCAGTTCTATAATTTTACCCAAGAGAGTTGTCTATAGTTCCAGGAAGGGGATCCAAGAGGGAGAGTACTAATAGGGACCAGAGGATGGATGAAACACCTCAAGGTAGTAGGTGTAGCCTGGCAGAGGAGGCTAAAGTTGAAAGTTCTATGGTTGTGCCCATCACTTACGTTCCAGTTAGGAAAAACATCTCTTTTCTTGTTAGTCTTGTGCACATTTTAATACTGGATTAATCAGAGACACATTGGTGGCTGGATGAAGATGGATAAGAGGACTTGGCTGACAAGGAGGGAAAGTGAAAATTCCCTTCACTCTTTACTGGCTCCTTTGGAGACAAAGAGAACTAGGAAGTGAGAGGGGATTCAAATAAGGAGTTAAGTGATTTTGATACTCAGAGATTTGTTTGACAAAAATACTTAGTTTATATTAATTGTACAAAATTATACATCTCATGACAACGTTGTATTTTGCTCATATTCATTTTTATTCTCTTTTGTCTTCTTCTATTGGTCTCTACTTCCCTCCAAATAGTGCCCATTCTACCTTTGTTTTAGTGCTTTATAGATACTTAAATCTAGATGTTCATATGAAGGAGAACATACTGCTATCCTTTCGAGTTTGTTATTTCATGTACTGTGATGATCTCCAGTTTTATTTTTTTCTTCTTTATGTGAAGCGCCATTACAGTGTTCAACATTGTTTTTTATCCACTCACCTATAAATGAGCATCTAAGTTGGCTCAATATTTGGCTATTGTGAGTTGTAGCAATAGACAAGGATGTGAAAGTCTGTCATATGCGTTCTACACTCCTTGGGTATCTATCTAGAAGTGATATGGTTGGACTGTGGTAGTTTTACATTTAGTTTAAGGGATTTCCACACTGACTTCTATAATGGCTGATTACCTTACATTCTCAACAGTAGTATATAAGGGTTCATTTTCTTACACTCTACCCAGCATTTATTGTTTTCTTGATGATAGACATTCTGAGTGGAATGAAATAGAATCTTCATAAAGTTTTTTTCTTGCATTTCTCTGATGGCAAAGCCTTCAGTTAGATATATGAACCCTGGAAACAAGATGGACCCAACCCTTTTTTTTGTTAGGTAGAGCTTGAGGATTTTATCTATGAGTTAAAAGCTATGAGACATCCTAACTCATAGCTCACTTGGTGAGAAAGAACCAACTTCCAACTATACTCTTAAAGTTCCATTTGTTCTTAAGGTGTTATTGAAAAAGATCTCACGAGGGCCAGGGACCTGTGAGATTCACTCCTTTGTTACCATAATTCTAGGAATGTGTGTTTCTAGGGTGGTAAAATTCTGGGATTTGCTGGGAAAAGAGTTTCTTAAACTTTTTTTTTGTATGAATCAGAATCAAGACCAACAACCAGGTTCTACTGTCACAGTTTGGGGTGGTTGCCCCTTTTCCTATTAAGTTCCCTGCTGAACTGTCTGATACTAATGAGGGATCACGTTTTGAAAGGGCCGTATTAAAGAAATAGATAAAAAAGCTGTGATGGTTTGGATATGCTTGACCCAGGAGGTGGCATTATTAGGAGGCGTGGCCTTGTTGGAGTAGGTGTGTCACTGTGGGTGTGAGCTTTAAGACCCTTACCCTAGCTGCCTGGAAGTGAGTATTCTGTTAGCAGCCTTCAGATGAAGATGTAGAACTCTCAGCTTCTTCTGCACCATGCCTGCCCGGATGCTGCCAAGTTCCTCCTTTGGTGGTAATAGACTGAACCTCTAAACCCAGAAGCCAATCCCAATTAAATGTTGTCCTTATAAGAGTTGCCTTGGTTATGGTGTCTGCTTACAACAGTAAAACTCCAACTAAGACAGAAGTGCACCCCAAATTATCCACATACCTCTCCTCCATTCATTAATTAATAAACATGTACTGACTATTTATCATATGTTCTGTGCTGATTGGGTCTAATACCATTATGTGATATGTACTGGTTAGGCCAGGGATTACTCAGCTAATAAAATTTGCACAAGGATACTGTAGTATTCTTAATAGGAGGAGGAATGAATGAATCAAATTGTAGTGCCTGTCTCTCCCCCTCAAATCAATCTCATGCCAGGGTTTCAGCTTCCCTGTTTGGCCTAGTTCTGGTTGGAATGCAAGCCCTGCTTCATATTTAATAGAGGCTTTTGTTCGCCTTCCACACAATCTATTGATTCTTATAATTGGACCTTTCTGCTTTCTCTAAACTACATTACCCACATTAACAGAGCTTAAAATGCCATTATAAAACCATATGGGCCTTAGTGGAAAAGAGAAAGAGGAAATGATCCACTCCAAGCTGTATCTCTTCCAGTAAGGAGGCCTTCCACAGATGGGGAAGCCTGGTTGATTTGCCTTTCCACTTCTTCCTGCTTACAATCCCCCAGTGCTTTACAGCTAGCTGGCCAACTGCTTGTTCATCTCTGCCCTGCTGACCAGGGATTCTGGGATGTGGTCCCCAAGTGGCTCATCTGTCTTTGCTAGCAAGCTTTCCATCCTGACGTGAGTCTCTGCATATACATTTGTGCGCTGTCTGGGGCTTTGTCTGCTCCATGTAGAAAGCAAAGGGAACTACTCAGTCTTGGGAAAATTCCCAGTTAAGCAGAACAAATAAATTTTCATAGATTTCTTATATTTATGGGCTTTGTTGGCTAGGAGTGTTGGGTCATTCTGATGCTCCAAGCTGTGGTTTGCCATTTTTTAAGTATCAAGGATACTTGGGGCATCTGTAATTGTTTTGGAGAGCATTTACTTTAACTACTTATAGTCCAGCATGGCAAAAAGAGGAGTCATTCCATATGGAGTGTAGTCTGGGGCAGAATGGTGTCTGTCTATTTGAATATCTTTTGTTGAGACTGACCTCAGCCCATGTTTTCCAGGGCTTTTTCCTTGGGTAATCATGACTCACTCTCATGATTCATGGTGAGGAAGAAAGCAAGATGAGACTATAATGATTTTTAATTTTGTGCTCAAAAAATCATGATAGCTTATGCCAATTTGGCTGATCTATGATGCCCACCTATATAGTCAACATATGACACTTACATCCCATGAGTGTGACAATTAATATTGTCAGCTCAGTAGGATCAAGGAGGCAAGCCTTTGGGCATGCTTTGAGGAATCATTTTGATTAGGTTAGTCTCTGGCCATGGTTGTGATAGAATACCTTGATTGGATTCATTAAATGGGATGACCTGCAAAAGAGACTTCATTAGTCTTAGATTTAAGTATCTGAATGCATCCTGGAACCACTGCCCAGCAGACATCAAGGGATGCTGGTACAGTCCCACCTTACTGGTTTTTTTTCCTTCGTGGGGAACCCAGGTTAACATAGAGGTCGATAAAGATAGCAGTGAGATCACATCCTGAGATGATGTGGTAGTTTGGGTGAGAAATGTTTCTCATAGGCTAATGTGTTATAACACTTGGTCCCCAGTTCCCAGGGTGGCACTGTTTGGGAAGGATACAGAACCTTTAAGAGGTGGAGCCTTATTGGAGGACATGTGTTTCTGGTGGTGGGCTTTGAGGGTTTATAACTTCACCTACTTCCTGTTTTCCTTCTCTGCTTCCTGTGTAAGAATTATATGTGATCAGCCAGCTTCCCATTCCTGTCACCATGCCATGAACTCAGATCCCTCGAGAACTGTAAGCTGAAGTAAACCCTTTCTTCCTTAGATGGTTTTTGTCAGGGTATTTGACAGCAGCAAGGGCAAAGTAACTAATACAGTCATATGGTTTCACTGGCGTTCTTTTGTTGAGGACCATGAAGTATAGGGAGAAGATGTACTCAGGCCAGAGTTTCACATGAGCAGGTACAGCATCTCAGCAGTGATAGCACAGTCTAGCTGCTCCAACAGTGTGGATATGGTGGGGGTGTGGAGGCAAGGTGAGAGAAGAGGAAGAGAAGGAAGAAAAAGAAGAGGAGGAGGAAGAAGAGGAAGAGGAGGAAGAGAAAAGACAGGTGAAACAAACTGAGACTAGTTGTAGTGTTGTTATAAAGACATTTTCTTCTTTCATTCTATATGGAGAAAGAGACAGTAAGGTTGGGGAGGAGCTAGGAGGAAGATGAGAAGGAGAATGAAGAGAAGAGAGGAGAAGAGGGGAGGAGATAGGAGGAGGAAATGTTGGAGATATACCTCAATAATCTAGGAAAGGATGGGGTTTGCTCTTGCCACACCCCAGAGCTTCTTAGTGTTCTATTCCCGGGAATCTTCTGAGGACCCTGCTGGTGCCCAGGGTCTGCTGAGCACTTGCCACATGACTTATCAGAACATTAAACTTTGAAAACTTTGAAGACAACGTGAACAGCAGACTAACACAGTATGTCACCAATACGCTTTATTTGCCTGTGGTAGGCCCTTTCCCCGTCATCCAGCTATTCTGTCCCTAGAACACGTGTGTATGTTCTGTTATACAGCAGCTCTTTTAAAGGTGTACATGCAATCAGATTTGCTAATCTGTTAACTGTAGATGAAGAAGGGCTCCACGGCCATTGCTGGCTTTGTAGGAGAAGGGTCACAGTCCAGGGAGTGCAGGCACTTGCCTAAGGCTGGAAAATGTACTTTTTATGACCTGAAAGGAAGAAAGCCACAGCAGGATCTTGATTTCAGCCCAGTGAAGACTGTTCTAGACTTCTGACTTCAATGTAGTATAATTGTCTTGTTTTAATTTGCACCTTCAGGCTGGCCTCAAACTTGTGACCCTTGCGTCTCAGCCTATCAATGCTGGGATTGTAGGTGTGAGCATGAGGGCTTGACTGTTTGTCCTCTTTTAGTTCTCTATGTTGATAGAACTTTGTTGTAGGTGCCAAAAGAAACCAATGAATTGACTTACACGTTGTTTAATAGTATTGTCGAATTTAATTGAATAAAATTTATTAAGTGATTTTTAATCTTTCTTTTGATCTTATAAAATAAGATTTGATTTGTAAAATAAGATTTCCATTTGAAATATTTACTTATTTTTATTGAAAAAAATCTCTTTTCGTACAATATATTCATATCATTATTTGCTCCCCTTCATTTCCTCCCAGATTTTCTCTATCTCCTCACCTGGACAACTGCACACCTTCTTTCTCTGTATCTTTATAAAAAAACAGTCAAATAAAACAAACAAAATAGAAAAACACAAGAAACACACACACATACATGTACACGCTAAAAACAAAATCTGGAACAAAGATACACAAGCAAAAAAAAAAAAAAAAAGACAAAACCAGTAAGGTTAAAAAAAAAAGTCTCCAAATAAGGCAATATGAGACACAAAATAGTAATCCCCCAAAACACCATAGAGTTTGTTTTGTGTTGGGCATCTACTGCTGGGCATGGGGTCTACCCTCAAGTATCATTGGTATGCCAAGTGAGACTCATTGGAGAAGTCGGTTTAACACACACACTCTCAAGTAATATCAATGTGGGGGTGCAGTAATCTTTGTGAGGATTTGTGAGACAGCTGAATAATAAAGTTTATATTTTCTGCCCTTCCTAGCTTGGTGACAAGAAAGAAAGAAAGCTTGCTCTGTAAACTGACTGTCCCATGTCTGAATGGTCAGAGACTGCTTTGAGTGATAACATTCTCAGTTTGTAGAAACTGTGGAACGGATCCAGGTAAATTGGGTGTTAGGGTCTGAGAGAAGTGAACACAGAGTAGCATGTCTGTTCACCATTGCCTCTGTCCGAGGCATCTCCTACAATCAAGGTACCAGGGCTGGTGATAAAAATCCCATTTCATAGTCTTTTCACTTTCAGTAAATTTTACCTTTTGGCAGTTGAGATTGTTACTTTTCCTTTCCCAAATCTGCTAAGGTGAAAGTCGGGGTAATAGTTGACTCTCCAAGAGGCAAAGCAAAGGCAGGACAAAATCAAGGCTTCATTTCTTGGTACATTTTCTCAGACAAGTATGGATTTCTCTAAAACTTTGTGGGTGTTTGGTTGTTTTATGCTGTTTGTTGTGCTGAGTGTTGAACTTTGGGCGTCCTAGGTGAAGGTTCTTCCACTGTGCTCTACCCCCAAATCTAGTTTGCTTTGGAGGCCTCTGGGAAGTGGCCATAAGCCCTATCCCTGCTCTGAGGGTTTGTCATGGGGTTTATAATACATGTTTCACTGGCTAACTTTGTTATGACAGAAAAGCCAATGCCCAAGTGTCTTTCCCAGAGAATACTTTATCCTAGAAGATGACATTTGTAATCCTTGTTTGGCCTAGTTATTCCTACCAAGACAGCTACTTTCTAGGGAAGGCCCGACAAAGGGGTGAGTTGAAGATGCCTGTCAGGTGAAGGACACAGGGCTGGTAACTGAAAGAACCATGCTAAATGACAGTAACTTTCTTTCACTTCAAGATGCAGGTAGAGTGCTTGCAGGGAAAACAAGAATGGGAAACACCCAGGGCATGCATTCTCCTCCAGCAGAGAGTGATCAGAAAGAAGAGAAACTCCAAAACTTTTGTGGGGCACAGAAGGTTGCCCACACCTTTCTTGAGGGGAGTCTAATAGGTGGACTCAGGCCACACAGGTGTGAGTCCCATCAAATCATGAACGGTGAGACATGATCACTGAGCTCATGTGGACAGTTCTCATAGGTGCAGGGGACAGCAGGAAGGCTGTATCCAATGTTCCAATAAAAACATAGTCATCAGTGGAAGCTGCTCCAAGCAGACATTGGGAGCCAACACCTTGAACAGCTAGGAGGAAGCAGAGGCATCCATGTGCAAACAAACATATGTCCAGTGTCCAAACTGGATGGTCCTGAATCCGAGGTATTAGAAATATTAAAACAGCCCAACAACATCATTTAGATCCATTCGTGAAAACCTTTGTCCTACAAGATAACCCCCGTATGTAATGTTCTCAGAGTAAAGTGACCATCTGTCTCACTGTGGCTGACAAGCAGGGTGGTGAGCCCCAACTCTGCCAGGTGTAGATGCGGGGGGCACTTAAATGAGTGGTGCCTTCTCAGGTGGATGGGATCCAGGGGTGGATGAGCCTCTTTGTCCCTGTTTGGGTGTTTTATTCTCAATTCTTGATTATGCTGGGCGAAACAATGAAGCAAGATGAAAATACGTCTGCAGTTTCTTCACAGCCTCATGTCAATATCTAATGTGATTCAAGTTGTTTTATGCTTCTGGCCAACTCACGTAACCCATTTATGATAGATTTTTGAACGGCCAGCGGAACACTCACCCCACCTCAAGCAGCAGCTGTGATAGAAATGTGCTTTACAGGTAATAAAACCTCAATGGTGGCCAGAAGCTTAGAGACAAGTTCCTGTATGCACTCCCAGAAATTTCATTAGCAGCCATTAAAGTCACCTGCTCATTGTGTATAAAGTCCTATCCACAGAGCCAGGAGGCTCTCCCCAATCCTTCAAGCGCTAAACACAAAGTTCAGGGCAGCAATGATGCTGAGGGCCAACATCTTTCCAGTTCCAATCTTCCTTTCCTGGCAGCTGATGGTCTGTGCTATTCTCCCAGCCAGTCCGTCCAGGTCAGCTTCCTAATATCAGTTCCTGGGGGCTCTTTCTTTTTCCTCCTTCAAATGCATCTAGGAATAATTTCTCCCATTTTGCAGCTCTTTCCTAACTTTGTTATTTCATTTGAAACCTTTACTTTTTATATTCATAGATCATAAATTGGAAAGACAGTTTTGCGACTTGCTTATATACCAGTCAAATCTGAAAACAGAACTGCACTAGTTTAGATGTGTGTGTGTGTGTGTGTGAGAGAGAGAGAGAGAGAGAGAGAGAGACAGAGACAGAGACAGAGTTACAGAGACACAGAAGCAGAGACAGAGAGTTATTAATAACTCTCTTAGTCTAGTAAGTGTTACCAATATGTGCATAGATGTAAGGGTATCTACTAAAGAATGCGTGTCTTAGGGTTTCTATTCCTGCACAAATATCATGACCGACAGGCAAGTTGGGGAAGAAAGGGTTTATTCAGCTTACACTTCCACATTGCTGTTCATCACCAAAGGAAGTCAGGACTGGAACTCATACAGGGCAAGAAGCAGGAGCTGCTGCAGAGGCCATGGAGGGGTGTTACTTACTGGCTTGCTTCTCCTGGCTTGCTCAGCTTGCTCTCTTATAGAACCTAAGCCCAGGGTTGGCACCACCCACAATGGAGCCTCCCACCCTTGATCACTAATTGAGAAAATGCCTTACAGCTGGATCTCATGGAGGCATTTCCTCAAGGGAGGTTCCTTTGTCTGTGGTAACTCTAGCTTATGTCAAGTTGACACACAAAACCAGTCAGTCCAATGGGAAACCTACTAATGATCACACCCTCAAGAAAGAATGCTTCTCCCTTCTTGAGCAGTTACCTCCACTCAGTAGCACCTCAGTCTGGGCCAGGCCTTGAGAATGCCTCTGCCATCTATGCCGTGATCTTGGCCCACTTTACCTTGTGCAGGTCATGTGCTAATAACTACAGCGGATGCCAATTTATGAGTGCAGTAGGCATGACAGGTCCAGAAGGGAGCCTTTCTCAGCATTGCTCCCAATCCTCTCACTCTTACATTCTTTCCGTCTCCCCTTCCAATGCTCTGTGAGTTTGGGGGTGGTCGGGTTGATAGGGATGCCTGATTTAATGTTGAACACCCAGTCTTTCATTCTTAGCACTTTTGACCAACTATGTATTTCTGCACTAGGTGTCCCTTCTGTACAAAACAGTTCCTCTGACCAAGACTGAGAGCAGCCCATGTCTCTGGGTACAAACACAAGCATTTAGTTGGCAGTTTCACAACCTGAGCGCTCTCCAAAATAACAGCAGTAGGTTCTGCTTTAAAGCCTAAGACCTCCCCAGATAATGGCCTTTAGTCAGGGTTATAGTAGTAGGCATGGAATTCTTTTGGGGGGTGGGGCTTCTGTGGCTTTTATTTTTGCATGTAAACCACTGGGGGGAGTCTTGATGGTGTGAGCACCCTAGAGATTAGGCTGGCGTTCTGAGGGCTCCAGACACTAGCTGGAAAGTCAGGTGACAGAAACAGTGAATCAGACCGATCACATGATTACAAAGCTGGGGGTTCCAGAAGGGCTCCAGGTGGTCAGGGGTGGACATCTAAGGAAGCAGTAACATGGGAGGGGCAAGCACTGGGCCAGCCTTGAGCTGCCTGGATGACATCAGGGACAGAGGATCTGGTAGCTCCAGGGATCTTCAGTCCATGCCTTACTTGGCCAGGGGTTTCCTGAAGGACCTGCCAGCAAGCTTGGCTTTGCTGCCCAGCTCCTCCTTGATTCTAAGGATCTGATTGTACTTGACCAGGTGCTTAGATCGGCAGGGGGCACCAGTCTTGATCTGCCCAGTGCAGAGCCCCACCACCAGGTTGGCAATGAAAGTGTCCTCAGTCTCCCCAGATCAATGGGACACCATGACACCCCAACCATTGGACTGGGCCAACTTAAACGCCTGCGGAGACTTGGTCACAGAGCCAATCTGGTTCACTTTGAGCAGGAGGCAGTTGCAGGACTTCTCACCTGCAGCCTTGGCGATCCGCTTAGGGTTGGTCACTGTGAGGTCATCCCCCACCACCTGGATGCCTGCAGTAGCTGTGAACTTCTGCCAAGCATCCCAGTCATCCTGGTCAAAGAGATCTTCAATGGACACCACTGGGTAGTCCTTGATGAAGGACTTGTACAGGTCGGCCAGCTGGTCGGGTGTGATGTACCGGCTGGCATCATCCGGAGACTTGAAGTCCAGGTTATACTTGCCAGTCCTGTAGAACTCGGAGGCAGTCACATCCATGCCGATGACAACCTGGTAAGTGTAGCCGGCCTTTGCAATGGCAGACTTGAGCAGCTCCAGTGCTTCTTTGTTCTCCAGGATTTTAGGTGCGAATACACCCTCATCATCCACATTGGTGGCGTGATGATGTTCTTCAGGTTGTGGTAAACCTCTGCTCCAATGCGCATGGCTTCCCGGAAAGAGGATGCCCCCACAGGCAGGATCATGAACTCTTGCATGGCCAGCTTGCTGCCAGCGTGAGAACCATCCTTGATCACATTGAAAGTTGGAACGGGCAGAATGACTTCAGGGTTGCCGGCCAAGTCAGCATTGTGACAGTAAAGGGGCACCCCCTTCTCCACCGCACCAGTCTTGCAGACAGCCAGGGACACTCCCAGGATGGTGTTTGCACCAAACTTAGATTTATGCTCCGTGTGTCCATCTTGATCATCAGCTGGTCAATCTTCTCCTGCTCTACAACATTCAGTTTCTTGCTAACCAGAGCAGGTGCAATAGTGTTCTTGATGTGCTCAACAGCCTTTGGGACACCCTTCCCTATGAAGCGGGTCTTATTGTCTCGGAGTTCTAGGGCCTCGTAGATGCCAGTGGACGCACCGCTGGGCACCGCAGCACGGAAGAGACCTTTTGCGATGTAGAAATCCACCTCAACGTTGGGATTCCCATGGGAGTCAAAAATCTCTCTGGCATGGATCTTGAGAATGGACATGGTGAAGTTCTGGCACTAGAATCACTGCAGAGGAAGGAAAGAGGGTCCTGTAGACACCGAAGGGAGTCTTAAGGACAGACCTGAGTGGCGTGGAATTCTTCTTGTGGAGCAGGTTATAAATTCAACCAGAGAGAAGTTAGTTATCTGTTGGGGTCCCTGCAGGTATTGTAGAGAAAAGCAAACCACAGGAAGAGAGAAGAATGAAAACCCAGTACAGATTGACTTCTTCAACCTGGGTAAGACACTTGGGAGTATAATAACAGGCAGATTATTCCCAGTGAATTAAAGCTCATTTAATTTTGAAAAGAAGGTTTCCTGGAGTAATACAATCTCTGGTGCACAAGGAAGTGTAATTACATTGAAACTCAACTCAGGGTATATGCCATTTCTTCCAAGAAGATGAGTTCTAGAGATAGGCAATCTAGGCTAGCTCAAGGGCCTAGGGGTCTGGTCTGCTCTCAGTCATACAGATAGCATAGATGGCATTTGGGCTATTATTCTCCTCTGATCCTGATTGGAAGAGCTTGGTATGGCTTGGTCTAATAGATATGCCTATCACCAGATTCTTGATCACTTCCAATTCTCAGTCTTCTGGATGGAAGACCAAGTGTTTCATCATTCCCACTGGAAAGAAAATCCTGTGGCTTAACATTCCTGGTTTCTCTGGAGATCAGTGAACACAAGGACCCTGTGCTACGCACCCAATAATTTACTTAATAACAATCAAGCTGTCATTGCACCAGTAAGAAGATCTTGCCTAACACATTAGTATGTTGGCATGCTAGGTCCATTGTTACCTTTTTGACAAGGAAATGGTACCCATGAGCTCTCAGCAGTGTGGTTGCCTGAAGACCTGCACAATGACATCAGTTGATGTGACAATGAAAATAGGGTAAATCCCACAAGGTTGCACTCCTATGTACAGCGCTACAGATTGTCAATTGACGCTGAGTGAGGAAGAATAGGTTTCCTTTAGGAACACAGTTTTGTATGGGTTGGCCAAACTGAAGTAAGTGGTTAGTCCTGGACACACATGCGTATGAGTGATCCTAAGTATAACAATAATAATTAGAAGAGGAGCTCATGGAGAGGAGGCGATGGAAGAGGTGGGGAACAGTGTGGGTAATATAGATAAAATATGCATGTGTAAAATTTCAAGAAATTTTTTAAAAAGGCCATTGATTTATTTTTTCTCCCTGGAAGCCTATATAGCACCTTCCTGGGACTGTGAAACTAGCCACCAGGAAAGAGGTTTTCTGGTCTGTTAATGATGTCTCCACATTATACAGCTAAGCTACCTTCATCAATAGGGTCTTGTCATGTAGTGACGATGGTAAAGAAGAGTAATGGCAATAGCCCATGTCATTTTGGGGTCCTCTAGAGCTTTCCTAAGCAATAACAGGTAGGGAGGTATGCCATCCATTGCACTGTGATATTTGTTTAATAACCACCATACTTTATAGAAATAGCACTGTCCATGCATGTGGAGTAATTCTATTAGGACTATTTTTTCTTAAAGGAAAGTTATATTTTGAAATTAGTCCATTTACTGGGGGAAGATTTCCATAAGGCACATTCATGAGTCCTTACTTTTGGTTAACCTGCTTACTGTTCCTCCTCTGCCCATCTCCCCAGCCCAGCTCTCCACCCTTAAAACCCTAATATTTATTCCTCTTCTTTTATATCACATACATGCAATCTGCAATCTCTCTGATTATACTTTTAATTGGGTTGTGAGCCTGAGCTAGTAGGCTTCCATACGGCCTTTCAGAATCCTTCCAAACTCCCGTGTCTTTTTTGTTCCTGTTTTTCTGGCCTATCTTCCACATTCCTCCTCTACCTTTGCTTTACCTACAATGTACTGTCCTCCTCCCGTAACTATAACTCCTAACAGTGCCTTTCTAGTTTCTTGGCTTCCTCTTCGGTGTCAAGACTAACACTCAAACCAAACATGTGAATCTAGGATTCAGGCTTCTGCTTTTTGAGCCCCAGTTACCCACTCATTGTTATTTTTCTTATCCCATCCATTTATATGCAAATTTCATGGTTTCAGTTTTCTTTACAAATGCTCATTACTTCCTTGAGTATATGAACCACATTTTCCTCTTCTATTTAGTTGTTAGTGGACATCTAGATTGATTGCATTTTCTAGCTGCCGTGAATAGAGCCACAATGAACATGGATGTGAAAATGTCTCTCTAGTAGGGTATAATAGAGAGTCCTACTATAAAGTCCTTTGGGTACATATTCCAGATGGGTCTAGTTAAGACAATGATAGTTATGGTCCTAGTTCCTTTTGGAGAAATCTCCAGGCATATTTCCAGATTGTACACAGTATTTTACACTCCTGCCTACATTTGTTATTATTGGTCTCATTTCCTTGGATTTCTCATTGGATCTTTAATTGAGATTGCTTTTCTTTGACCCTGGGCCAGATCTTGTCCTCACCCTGGGTTCACAGCTTCCTAAATATTGTGTTCTTTAATAGAAGTAGAGAGAATGGATGATATGTACCTGCCTCAGTAAGGGCTTCTATTGTGGTGATAAAACACCGTGACCAAAAAGCAACTTGGGGAGGGAAGGGTTTATTTAGCTTACACTTCCATATCACTGTTTATCTTTGAAGGAAGTCAGGACTGGAATTGAAAGAGGGCAGGAATCTGGAGGCAGGAGCTGACACGGAGGCTATGGAGGGGTGCTGCTCACTGGATTGCTTTCATTGCATGCTAAGTATGCTTTCTTATAGAACCCAGAAGAACCAGCCCAGGAATGACCCCCACCCACTATGAACTGAGACCTCCACCATCAATCACTTATTAAGAAAATGTCCTGCAGGCTTGCCCACCCTATGAGATATTTTCTCAATTGGGTCACCTTCCTCTCTAATTGACTCTAGTGTGTATCAGGTTGGCCTAAAACTAGCCAGGATAGTACCCTCACCACAAAACGGTGACTATGGTGGGTTATATATTTGTTAATTAGTTAAATTTAAGCATTATATGGTGCAGGACAAAACAATATTTTGGCAATTAAAATAAATAAATAAATAAATAAATAAATAAATAAATAAAAGGGAGGAAATAGACTTGTTTTTTGATGTCTTGATCTTTCTTTCTTCTTGACATCCTGCTAACTTAGAGGTATAAATCTTGGGGCTAGAGGCTGAACCATGAAATCTGTTGAACCTCACTGAATTTCTTCTCCTTCCTTCCTTCATTCCTTCCTTCCTTCCTTCCTTCCTTCCTTCCTTCCTCTTTCCCTCCCTCCCTCCCTCTCTCCCTCCCTCCCTTCTTTCCATCCTTCCTCCCTTAAGATTTGCTTTATTCAAGTGTGTGTGTACGTGTGTCTGTGTGTGTGCATTTAATATGGGCTTCACTGTCTCTACTTGGCCCTTCTTTGCCAATCAACAGAACAGCCTGGGTCTATCCATTAAAGTGGAGGTAGGTCATGCGACCTCTCTATTGAAAACACTCCCATGGTCTACCTCAGAGTATAAACAAGTCCTCTGTATGACTCTAAAGCTCCATGTAGTCAGGTGTCCAGTGCCGCATTAACATCCTCTTCTTCATCTTCCCGTGGCTCTGCTCTAGCTTCTTGGTCTCCTTAAGGTTGTTAAAATGATTTACATGCTCATGTCCCTTAAAACTTATTCTGCTCATGCCCTCAACTTATGGTGCACTTACTAGAGAAGTGTACACTTTCTTCCTTTTGCAATAACTCAACTGTTGCTTGTTTACTGAGGCCCTCCTGGGCTAATTCTTTTATGATGGTGCTACTCGGTCTACTGTATTCCAACTTCTCTTTCCCAACCCCTCTCCTTATCTTCCTCCATGACCTTAATTCTAAGATAATATACATTTTATTTAACTAAATTATAATTATCCTTCAATATCTCTAAGAGATTTATTCTAGGACCCCTAAAGATTCCAAAACCTTTTCTGTTCAACTTTCTTCTATAAAATGGCATATATTTGCATAGAAGCTATCTGCATTCCCCTATAGTATTCAAATCATCTTCAGATGAGTTATAATACCAAATACGAGGTAAATATCCTGCAAATAGTCATCATTCTGTGTTGGTTAGAGAATAAGGACATGAGGAAAAGCCTGATAATGCTCATTACAGGTGCAATTTTTTTTTGCAATATTTTTTATCCTTGTTTAATGGGTCCTAAATCTTATGGGTATGGAGCGACAGATGGAGATTGATGCCTTTGTTACTTCATCTGTGTCCTCCTTTGGCAGATGCTCTGTGGCTGTAACTACAGAATTATCGAAAGTTGACCTTGATAATTCGTGAATACATTTCTTTTTGCCAATAATAACACCCAAACTCCTTGAAGGAGACATACTTTCTGACCTCTTTTAGCTACTGAGAGGTGTCCCACGTGACTCAGCCTCTGTTGCTCTGTCATTTGTACTATATGTAATGTATCTGTAGAGGATTCTAAGAACCCAGAATCAAGAAATGAGAGGGAGTGAGGAAAAACCCAGATAAGATCTGATTTTACTGTGTAGCCTATGCTGCTGGCCTCAGCCTTGGAGTACTCAGCTTCCAGGACTGGAAAATGGGATTTTGCTGGTTTCTTCCCAGCAGAAACTCTAGTGAAGATGTGATACAAGACACCCATAGGACCATAGTTGCCATATGAAAAAACAAAACACAGGAAGATCAGAATACTGAAACTGAGAATAAAAACTCCAACAGATATGGAAGAAGTTAGAGACAACATAAAGACTGTCGGTGTGGACAACTCTCACCTTAGGCGATAGTTACTGGTGTGAAGCCAAATTCCCTTTGTGGAGTGAAATGCTTGCCAAGTTTTCCTTGGTCTCTCATGCCTAAATGCTTATCATTGTTAAGGTTGGACACAAGACTTATGAATATGAGGAATATGAAGAGAATTTCTATAAGTTTAGGGACTGTGGGAATGACTTCGGTTCTTCTGAAAGCTCTATGTAGAATGAACATATACTGGCAAGAAATAATATCTAAGCAATGTAAGAAAACCTTCAGGAGTCACATTTACATTCAAGTACATGGAAAAACTGACCCTAGAGAGAAAATATATGGATTTTAGTGACATAATAATGCTGACACTTATCCAAGTTCTCTTCAATGTCATGAAACTATTACAGGGTATGCAGAAGCAGTGTAGGAAAGGCTTTTCTTTTGAGTAGCATTCAAAGACTTGAACGACTTCACATGGAGATAAACCCTGCAAAAGTTTAACACATGTAGTATGTGTTAAAAACCTTCAGTTATTTGACTAATTAAAGCAGTTCATACTGGAACTAACCCTTATGTACATAGGTGCTGCAAGATATTCTTTTTTTAAATTAATTTGAGTATTTCTTATTTACATTTCGAATGTTATTCCCTTTCCCGGTTTCTGGGCCAACATCCCCCTAATCCCTCCCCCTCCCCTTCTATATGGGTATTCCCCTCCCCATCCTCCCCCCATTACCGCCCTCCCCCCAACAATCACGTTCACTCGGGGTTCAGTCTTGGCAGGACCAAGGGCTTCCCCTTCCACTGGTGCTCTTACTAGGCTATTCATTGCTACCTATGAGGTCAGAGTCCAGGGTCAGTCCATGTATAGTCTTTGGGTAGTGGCTTAATCCCTGGAAGCTCTGGTTGCTTGGCATTGGCTGCAAGATATTCTTAATTTACTACAATTCATTTCAAACACATACGTGAAGTCACACCGAAAAGCACTCTTTCTATGCATGTATGTCATTTGATAAACCGTTTGTGCTCACTCTTTTTTTTCTTTTTTTTTTTTTTTCTTTTTTTGGCATTAAGAATGGATTCAGTAGTGAGAAACCCATGGGCAATGTGAGAAAGCTTTCATTTTGTTCCTTTCAGTTGCTTTTGAATACATGAACAGACTCACAATGGAGAGACATCGAGCAAGTGCAAGTGACAGGGCAAAGTCTTCACTGTTCCCAGTTTCGTTAATCACCAAGAAAAAACTCACGGTGGAGAGGAAACTTAGACAGGTAAGCAGCATGGGAAACATTTTACTTGTTGCGTGGTTGTAAAATCATGAACGGATTTTTATGCATGGGGAATCCTATAGATGTGAGAAAGCCTCCTTTACTCATTCTAATTTTAAATACATGATCAGGCCCATTCTGGAAAGAGTTCCTGAGTATAGAATGTGGGGATACCTCCAGCACCCAAATTTTCTAAAGGTAAAAGAACACAATAAAAGCTTTCAGTTGTAACAAGTTTTAAAAGGAAGTCCCCAATGGTTGGTAACATGGACCATAGATCCAGAAGGAGCATCGAAGTCCCTTGATAACTTTTTTTTTATTAACTTGAGTATTTCTTATTTACATTTCAAATGTTATTCCCTTTCCCGATTTCCAGGCAAACATCCCCCCAACCCCTCCCCCTCCTCCTCTATATGGGTGTTCCCCTCCCCATCCTCCCCCCATTACCGCCCTCCCCCCAACAATTACGTTCACTCGGGGTACAGTCTTGGCAGGACCCAGGGCTTCCCCTTCCACTGGTGCTCTTACTGAATAGGAATAGTCTTGAAGTGAGAGAATGCAGCATCCGCACCATTTCCTGTCCCTACCGTGAAGAATTGTCTTCCTGGGTGCATTTATGTGCTCATATTTGATATGTGATCAGGGCCTGCTAAGAGACGAATGTTGATTCTGATGTTTTTAAAAAAGCATTTGGTTCAAGACAAAATACTTGGCTAGCGCCAGAGTTTTTCTGCTTTATTGATTATCATGTGATGTCTCTCTGCTCTCCTCACATTGTGGAATAAATAAATAGGCAGCTCAAGTTTGGGGGCTTATTAGTGTCTGACAGGTTAGAATGGCCAGAGAAACCAAGCAACCCTATCTTATTCTTAAATATTAAGCCAAGAACTGATTTGGATATGTCTGTAACTTTAATTTTTTTCAAACCTTATTTTGAAGGTTATGGTCCTTAAATGCTTTGACCTGCCTTCTAGCCCACCACTCCAGAGGTAGTGGAAAAGCAAGGACAGGGGGAAGTGGACCTGTTTAGGAAGGATTCTTTGAAGCAAATCGAATCTGTGTTGTCAGGAAATTATCAGTTCAGTTCACGGGAGTCAGTAGCGGCAGCTTGATACACTTCACTGATATACCAGCAGTTCAGTTTTGTAGTCAGGATAGCAAACAGGAATCAGCAACAGTGGCACTACCTAGCAGAGAGAGCTAAGCCAAGCCTCAGCGTGAGTTAGCAGAAGGGACCAAGGCCAACAGGAATGTCAGAAGCTTTTAGCTATGCCCCTCTCACTGAAGCGAAGATCAGTTCCACAAGCGTTGCACAGTTAGCTCTATGAGCAAGTCAAGCTCAGCCTCCATCACGGTCAATCAAGTCCTTTATATTTTATTTTTTATTTATTAATCAGTTTATTTGTTTACATTTCAAATGTTATCCTTCCCAGTCTACCCTCCACAAAAGGTTCTACCCCTTCTCTCCCCTTTGCTTCTAAGAGGGTGCTCTCCCACCCCCCCTTCTGCCTCACCCCTCTAGCATCCCCCTTCTCTGGGTCATCAAGACTCCATAGGACTAAGTGCCTCCCCTCAGACTAATGCCAGATGAGGCAGTCCTCTGCTACATATACAGCAGGAGCCATGGATTGACCCAGGTATACTCTTTGGTTGGTGGTTTAGTTCTTGGGAGCTCTGAGTGGTACAGTTAATTGATACTGTTCTTCCTATGGGGTTGTAATCCCCTTCAGTCCTTCAGTCCTTCCCCTAACTCTTCCACTGGGGTCCTCAGATGCAGATGTGAGTATCTGCATCTGTTGTGGTCAGGTGCTAGCACAGCTTCTCAAAGGACAGCCATGTCCTTTTTATACTCCCTCCAAGCACCCCATGTCCTCCAGGGCTTGCCTCAGCACATGAGTCTGTCTTAGCTGACATCACTCTACCAATCAGCCCAAGTCCACAGAAGTAGCAAGAAACTGCAGCACACGGGAAGATTTTTGGTGTGTTTTGTCTCTATGACGTCTAAACAAATGGATCTCAACTATGCAATGTACGGTGGACCAATACATGCATGTCATTAGCAAAGAATCCTTCATCACGTGTCCTTTCACATGCTTTTTGAAAGCAGAATATCTTTTCTCCTGTGTCTGCTTCCGCAAAACGCTCTTTCATGAGTCTATCTTAGTCTTTCACCTGTGTCTACTTCAATGAAACATTCCTTCATGTGTTTGCCTTAGCAAAACACTGTCCAATATAACTGATTTTCCAGTGACCCTTAAGTTTCCACTTCATATACTCATAAACCACCACATGAGATTTAAAATGATATATGTTGTCTTGTTTAGAATATATCCGACAGGAGTCATTTAATTATGACTTGTTATGATGAAAATTTAATCCTTAATTTATAAGAATTAAAGTCAATGTTTATTGTAGCACTAATGATGTCATGGAATCAGCCTTGGTGGTGGTTGTTAAGTACAAACAAATGTATGGATAAAGGAATTACCTATCTATAAATATACATATATGTGTGATTATTATGCAACCATTAAAAAACAAAATCATATTATGTGCTAGAAATTGGGTAGAACTGTTAAGTGTAATAAACCAGACTCTGAAAGACAAGGACAAAGTTTTGTCTCATGCATAGAATCAGAAAAAACAAAGAAAGATCATTCTTATTTTTCAAGTTATATCTGCATATACTCGCAGGTGCAGGGCATCACAAGTCTCATTTGTGCCATGGTACACCTTTGCCCCTTTGTAAATAAAAATAATAATATTTGTAGATGTCATCTTTGGCTACATGGTGGGCAGTAACTGCATTATCCACAGAGTGATGGTGATGTATACAGAGACTGAATCTCTGTATATTTTCAAGTCTTCATTTCCTCATCAGAGTACTCCAGATCTCAGTCCACCTGACACAAAGGGAAGTGGCAGGAAGAAAAATGATCATTTAGCAAAATTTACAAATATCTGAGATCATGTGAGACCAATACCAGGGCTCACCTAAGGAGAAGGTGATTCCTTTGGAAGGGGATTGAGTGGTAAAGAGTTTTAGAACATGAATTTGGAAGCTTCACAGCTTACCTTCTCAGAAGTGACAGTAGTGAGGTCTCTGTTTCTGCACATTGCATTAAGAGTATTTTTAACCCTCACCATTTACCTGCTGGCTCTCTTATTTAACAACCCAAAAATCTAATTTAAAATATTTTCCATTCTCAATAAGTCCATGGCCTTTGGGACAAACACACACAAGTGGTAAGAACTAAAAACGATTTATTCTATTTCTGTAGTGTCAGGAGGAGAATTGAAGAATCCTTTCCCACATTGATTATGGATCTGTCCAATAAAGGAAAATGAAATTAAATTCAATCTACTTCTAATTGAGACCTTGTCACATATAAAGACATGTATAAGCAATGTGGAAAAAATGATTTGTAGAAGCAAACCATTTGGATTCATTCCTCTTACCTGGATGGTCTTCCAAAATGGAATGGGAAGAAATTGATTTTGCCCATTGAGAAGGGTATCTTTTCATTTGTAAGCCTCAGTATCCAGTTGCTATTTATGCTTTTGAAAATGCTCACCAAAAAAGAATAAAATGGATAGATACTTTAAGAGTGAAACGATGGTGCACAGCAGCAGTGATTAAATGACAAAACCACTGTCTTTGCTTTATAGGACAGATTACCCTGACCATCAAAAGACTCTGGACCTTAAAACATAGATTGTCATCATTTAACTTTGAAATATTTTCTACTTTTCCTCTCCAAGAAATAAATAACAGAATTAACAAGAAATATCAATTAAGTCGTTGGGTATAGTATATGTAGAAAGGAGAACTAGAGAAAATAGTTTTTCAGGTGATGAAGGAGGAGGGAACAGAGATGAAGGACAACAGGAGTCATGAAAGAGGATACACAACTGATCGTTTCTCTGTTTGAAGTCTGTCACTGTTTTCTTTTATCTGCTGTGTTGGCTAAGTATATACAAATGTAATTGTGTAAATCTCCCCCTGGAGCTCCATGACGTCTGAATGGCTACTCTATAGTGTGAGGCTTCCTTCTTCCAACGTCCTTGCAGGTCCAAAAGCTTCTAAGAATTCTTCTGTCTCAACATCCCTGCTCCCTGTAGTCCTTCTGGGATTATACATGCTCAGGACTCAGTGTGCAGCTCCCTCTCCCTCTCCCCCTCCCCCTCCCCCTCCCCCTCCCCCTCCCCCCCCCCTCTCTCTCTCTCTCTGTGTGTGTGTGTGTGTGTGTGTGTGTGTGTGTGTGTGGTTTACTCACTGAGCCATCTCCCCAGCTAGGAAGCTTCTAATCATTGCGTCATTTTTTTTAATTCATATTTCCTTGAGACCATGGTTCTTACACAGAACCCGGAAATAGTAGGCATCTCCATTTCATTTTAAATGAGGCATCTGTGTATCTGCAGTGCCATCCTCTTTCTTTATCAGAAAGCTGTGTCGGAGAAGGCAGGGTGAAATTTGAACCTGTACTCATTCAGGGCAGGGCTTACGTTTCCTGTGCTCCGGGAAGATAAAGGATCCTGACAGTGGAGTTTATATCCTCAACCCTAAGTGCTTTATGAGTCACTGAACAGCAGTCTCATCTCTGTGACCCTCAGTAGCACAATAGATCTGGTGAGCCAGCTCATTTCTGTGCAATGGAACACCCTTTACCACTCCCTGGTGGGTAAAGCTTGAGAACCATGCTCTCCAAGGGCCAAGGTTGAAGAACAAACAAATCCTTTCAACAATTCTAACAACAACATTATGTGGGTGCTTAGCTATTTAGTAGGGGACAGTTTGGTTACCCTACCCCTTATTACAAGTTTTGCTTTCTCTTGTATAGTGACCATTGTTAGGCCCAGGTACTCTCATTGCTGTCTTCATTCTGTCTTAGCGCTCTCCCCATGCCTCAGAAGAATTATTACCACTTCTCATGGTAGTAAGCAGAGGGAGGCTCCATCTCATTTTATGTGGCTTGGCTTGCTCACCCCAACAGCATTTCCTGCTAGCCTTACCTGCTCTTTCTTGTCTATCTCAGATATGATCTGTATGCTAGATGATGGTGAGCCACAGATGGTATCTATCACATAGAGGTTTTCATCCTTTACAAGAAATGTATACTTCAAATACATATGCAGTCTTGAAAATCTACCTTTTCTAAACAACTAATTTAATTAATAGTCATGGGCCAGTTGAGTGGATAAGGCATTTGCTGCCATGGCTGATGACCCGAGTCCAGTCTCTGAGACCCACATGATAGAGAGCTCACCCAGGCAGGGTGTCTGTGACCTGACACATGTATGTGGCACATTCTCTTTCTCTCTCCCTCTCTCTCTCCCTCTTTCTCTCTGTGCAAGTCTGTCTGTCTTTCTGTCTTTCTCTCACACACATATACTCATAATGAATATAATAAAAGTAATTAAAATTATTTTAGTGACTTAAATATATTATTTGTTGCCCAGATATTCTTCTTGCTTATACCAACATCCCATGGCTGTTGATGGAAGGCAACTATTATGAGTAGTCAGGTGTTAGCATCATGCGGAAGCCCTTGAAATCCAGCCAGTGAACTGGGAAAGCTAATGTTTCTTTAGTTACTTCCTCCATCTTTCATTACTGACACCCCAAGAACACATTGCCTTATATCATAAAACAATCGGATTGAAGGGCATACTAATGAGATATAATGTAGGGCTTTGTTTATCCCCTGAATGAGGCAGTACAATTCTTACTTATGTGCACATATTGTAAACAGAGTCATAATAGCCTTTGGAGTCATAGGAAAGACTGAACTACACTGTGAAGATTTCAATTCAGAATGCAAATGGGGAAGTTTTAAGTATTTATCAATAAGCATAATTGTAAGAATAGATACTGAAGTGACATAAAAAGTCACCTTTCCCATTCACTTGCCTAGTTTATCAACATCAGTAAGCCATTGGAGAAAGATGTGCTGGGTCCTCAGCTTTTCTTGGATGTGTCCAGAGTTGGGGAATGAAGTGACTCCTAAAGTGATAGTTTGATAGATGCTTATAGACAGCACTAATGGGAAGATTGCTACATGGTGCCTGGTTCTGAAAGAAGAGCTCAGGTTCTCCCTCTATGTCTTCATCTCTAAACTCATGAACCCCTATTCCAGCAACCCAAGGATCTCTAAGTGTGATTATGGTTTTTGCAGAGCTTTTTAAAACCTACTTTGGCAGTATATAGAGAGGGATGGTGTTATTTCTGATTTTCTGATGATTGTCTTGTGTATGGGAAAGTGGGAAGAAAATTATTGAAAAAACTTGATGTCTTAGTCAAGATTTCTATTCCTGCACAAACATCATGGCCAAGAAACAAGTTGGGGAGGAAAGGGTTTATTCAGCTTACACCACCACATTGCTGTTCATCACCAAAGGAAGTCAGGACTGGAACTCAAGCAGGTCAGGAAGCAGGAGCTGACGCAGAGACCTTGGAGGGATCTTACTTACTGGCTTGCTTTCACTGACTTACTCAGCTTGCTCTCTTATAGAACCCAAGACCAGTCCAGGGATGGCACCACCCACAATGGGATGGGCCCTTCCACCCTTGATCACTAATTGAGAAAATGCCTTACAGCTGGATCTCATGGAGGCATTGCCTCAAGGGAGGCTCCTTTCTCTGTGATAACTCCAGCTTGTGTCAAGTTGGTGCACAAAACCAGCCAGTACACTTGATTAGGACAATTCAGTCTAGGGTGACTCAGGATGTTTCTTCTCCTGGAGGCATAGACAGGCAATGAGGTATGCTCCTAAGAGCCATGCCAATGGTGATGCTCCAAATTGATGTCAATGGTGATGCTCCATACTGACTTTTCATCCCTTTGGTAGTATTTGAGTTTGGATGCTTTGTATAGGGTAACGCTTGAATTTAGAATGGTGGGAAGGAAGTTAATTACCTGAAGACAGTGTATTTAGGACTTGAGTGGCCTAGAAAATGAGGAATGGGAGTGAGAACAGCTTAGGCTATGGAATACCATGGGAAATAATACGATTTCCCTACTTCATTCATTTACTCAACAATGCTTACTCTGTGTCAGGTATATAGCAAAGTATGAATCTAAAACACAGGGTCCTGCTTAGGAAGGAAGTTTGTTGTGTGCCCGGAAGGACTTTATTTTAGTCACCTGCCATTGTTAGACACATTTGGCCAAGGGTGTACACTTCAAACCTTTTGTAGAAGTGGTCATGGAAGCCATGATAAAGTGCAGCAGAATGGAAGAAATGGTTAACTCGATGCAAGGTAGGTATTGATCTGATTTTATATATAATGGTGTGAAATTCCAATTGAGATAGTTCAAAACTAATTGTAGTATCCTGCCTTTATGATCATTTCCAAGCCAAGTTCATAATGTAATACTGCCATGGGAAGGAGACTCTCTCTTTCCCTGACTTCTTGACATTGTCTTTATTTGTTTATTTGTCTTGAAATAGAGTCTCGTTATACAGTTCATGTGGCCTGGAGTACTGTTTCTAGCACAATGACCTCAAACTTTTCATTCTCTTTCCTTAACCCCTTCAGTGCAGGGATTACAAAATAGTACTATTATACCTGGTCCTCACATTGCTTTCTTTTCTAAAAAATGGAGCCTCTGACTGACAGGCTGAACAGGCTTAGATGGGACTGGCCATGCAGTTCTTTCAAGAAGTCAGCCTTGAACTCTACATTTTCGGACAGGAGGAAAATGCTCTAATAAACAGTGTATATATATAGTCTCTGTTTATTAAAACAGTGTTAGCATAACCCTGAGAAGGAAGGTAATATTAAACCCTCCAAACTGTTGTTTAGATCAAGTGGTAATTATACAGTGTTTTCAATAAATTTTATTAATGTATAACTATCATGTTCCCCAACAATCCTCACCTGTTAATTTTCATGATATCATACAGTTTATTCCTCTTGTCTATGAACTGTATTCTGGGCCTTTATTTTTTTTTTTCATTTCACTCATGCCTTACTATACAGAAAACAGAATTTGACATTTTTATATTCCATGTAACTTCAGAGGGCAGGAGACTGGAACCCAGAAGGTATGGCTGCTAGGTGAAAGCTTTGAGAGCTTGGTAACTAGAGTAGAGGTAGTCAGAGGGGCTGGTGACAGAAAGATTACAATTCCAACCTCAACTACCTTTTTTCATCCTTGCCTCTTAGGCCTTCTGTTTGCACAAGCATTCTCTTCTTTCTCTCCCTTGCTCTTTAAGCCTTTACCTTTTCTGGAAAAGGAAACCAAAATGAGTTAAAGAAGAGGAGAAAGGCCTAGCTAGAAGCCCTGTTAATTTATAGTCTTTGGGGTTTCTGTTTATTTGTTTGTTTGTCCCTTCTGATGAGATGCTTAGCAAGCACTGATCCAACATAAATTCTTTTCAGGGCAACTAATTTTCAATAGCTGTATAACAAAAATTACAGGCTATCCATTCTGCTAGAATTATGTCACAAGATTTGTGAAGTGGAAATTTCCGGTTGTGTCATGTGATACAGGCTCATGCTATAATGGTTTGCCGAAGCAGATTCACACGATGTGTTGCTGAGGTCAGACCTAGGAGAGGACATGTGGTGTTTGGAGAAAGTCCATATGTAGGACTCAATGGACAGTGGTGGGAGCACTTGCACAGCTGGCTGTGTAACTCTTCCTTGGTCTTGGGTCTTTGCTGATCTTCACTTCACTGAGAGAGGCACAGCAGAGAACTCCTGGCATTCTAGCTGGTCCTGTTCATGCCACCATTGCTGATTCATTTTTGGTAACACTACTGAACTGGACTGCTAGTATCCCAAAAAATGGAGATTGGAATTGCCCCAAAGAACTATTTCTAAACAAGTCCACACCCCCTCGTCCTACTTACCATCTTTTCACCCCTACCTTTGGTTGGTGGGCTAGAAGGGGGATCAAAGCATTTGAGAACCATTATTAAAGTAGGTTTTGAAAATCTAAGCCTACAGATGTTTGGCTGCTGTGTTGCATGGCTTGTCTTTGCTTTTGTTTCTTCACCGTGATGTAAACCTAATGTCAAATTGTGAGTGGTCCCCTGGAGATTCCTACGTGGCAAAGATCTGGGAAAGGCATCCAGCCAACAGCCAGAAAGGAGCAGAGGACCAACCTACCAGTCTTTGAGGAATCCATGAACAAGCATAAAAGCAATGCATCTCCAAGTCAAGCCCTCAGATGAACCCCAAAGTTCTGGCTATCTCGATGGCCACTTGTGAGAAGCCTTGCAGTAGAGAACACACTGAAATCCACAGCTAAAATCCACAGCTAAAATCCAAACCCACAGTAACTTTGAGATATGAATGCTGTTTTAGGCAATAAAGTTTGGGGGATAGTTTTCTCCAATAGTAATAAAGAGCAAAACAATAACAGAATGTTTAACAATATTCCAAGCAAGAGAGAGAATAGTGCCAGAATCGCTGGAATTCTCTCATGTTCCTGGTTAGTTACTATCCCTCTACTAAGGTCAATCCCTAGCCTGACTTCTAAGCCTGATTGATGGGGTTTGCCTGTTTTTGACCTCTGTATGAACAGACTTATGTTATAGCATGCACAGTTTTGGCATCTGACTTCTTGTTTTCTGGTTAGATGGCAGTTCTTTCTATAACATTGCATATGGATAAAGTTATTTTATTAGATATTTATTACTGCTATATGTGTACCTCAATCATGTAAGCATGCCACAGGTTACTTATAGCACACATTTAGGAGTGGAATAAGTGGTTCACTGTACATTGAGAATTAGTAATATAACAGCAAAAATGGGTTCCAAAGGGGTTGGTTCAATTTTTACCAGCAGAGAACAGGGCCCATCTTTCATCTAATTGTCTCAGCAGGATTCTTTGCTGTTTCTTGGTGTAGCACAGGACTGTGCCTGCCATGGTATTTTAATAGTGCACTTTACTGCTAACAATACTGCTAAAGTAGAAAGAATAAAGCTCTCTTCTGGACACCTAATTATATGAAGTGTTAATTTTCAAAATCCAAGGTATAGTCAGGGCTATGTTATGGACCCTTATTTTATGTGTGACCAGTACTGGCAGAATAAAACATTAAGAACTGAGAATATATAGCTATCAGATTGCCTTTAAATTAGACTCTTTAGGAGGGAGTTAGGATTAAAGAAAAAATGGTTGAAGCGTAATGTCTTTATATTAGCCTTTGAGTATCTAGCCTATGCTTTTTCTTGAGCCTAAATTTTCCAGCAAACAGCCTGCACTTCCTGGCTAATGTTGCCAGCAGAGGCATCATTGAAGCTATTGTTTTTCATTGTACAGGGAGGTTTTATTATATTATACCTATTAGTCAACTTTGTGTCATAAGAATATTTGGTTGATCTATATGAGCTTTTAGCATTGTGCACTCTATAAAGCTAATTGGGATATTACTGAAAATACCCAGCATTTCTTTGTAATGATCAACATAAATGGCAGATTCCTTTATTGGAGTCATAATTTTTGAATTCACTGTTACAGTCAAGACAAAAGAACAATACACACAAGCTCAGCTTTGCATCTGTAATAAAATTCACAGACAAGAAGCACATTTACCAGAACCAGGCTACCTACCACCTTCGGTAGTTCAGCCTTTATGCTCCTTTTTGGGGGTTGTAAAATACTCAGTGTCCTTGACATCTGATAGTCTATAAAATATATGTCTAAATTTTAAGCATAGATAATTTTAACCATATGGACTAGAACTAGAAACAGGAAAGGATAAATGGATATAACATGCCATTATGAGAGCAGAGCTGCCAGAGACTGGAGAGGTAGCTCAATTAGTAGATTGTTTACTGTGTGAACATGGGTAAGATTCCCAAAATCCTTGTAACAGATCAGGCAGGAGACTGTACTTATAATCCCAACGCTGGGGAAGCAGAGACAGGAAGACACCTGGGGCTCCCTGACGAGTCAGTCTAGTCAAATGGATGAGCTGAGGGTCCCAGTGAGAGGACCATTTAGATGGATGACTCCTGAGGTACAACACCTGCAGTTGACCTGTGGCTTCCACTTATACTCTGTGTGCATGGATACACACACACACACACACACACACACACACACACACACACACAGACACATACACACACACACACTTTCTCTGTAATAGAAAACAAATGTAAATAAAGAAGCAATTGTTAAGAGAGCATTCTAGATCCATGGTAAATGCTGTGGTCCTGACACAGAGGACCTCTTCTAAGGGTAAGTCTGTCTCTCCTGAGAGAAATTGTACAGAATGGTAGACCAGAAGCTCCTTTCATTCTGAGGTTTGATCATTGCAGAAGGGAACAGTAGAGCTGGCAATGATATGCAAAGACAGTTTCCAGTGACCATGAGGACATCACTTGTCCTATAGGTCATAGGTCACAGCTAGCATAAAGGCCTGTTAGTCAGAGACTGGGAAGGGGCCTGGCTTCCCAGTGAATCTTGAGGACACAATTTTAAAGGGCAAGACTGCTGTTGGGTCATGGTGTCCACGAGGCTAAGAGTGTGACAGGCTTTCTCCTCCTGAGGCTTGTTTCTGGGTCATCCTTATGAGAAGTCCTCGGTTCTGGACCATTATCAGGTTTCCTTAATACAGAGGCTGCAAATTTTAGATTTAGACAGAGGCAGAACATCCTTAAATGCAAAAATCCACAAAATCTGAGATGTTCCAAAATTTGAAAAAAATTGCTGACATTGTACCACAAGTGGAAAACTCCATACCACCCAACTTTGCTTTATGGGGAGTGGGTGTATCCCAGTGGTAGAGTATGAGCTTGGCATTTGCAAGGTCCTGTATTTGATCTGAAAACAAAAAGAAAACACAAAAATAATAGCAGTAATCTTAAAACCTCCAACATGCTTTATGTACAATATCATTAAAATTACTGTTTCACGGCAACCAACAGATTAGGAAAAGATCTTTACCAATCCTACAACAGATAAAGGGCCTATATCCAAAATATACAGAGAACTCAAGAAGTTAGACCGCAGGGAGACAAATAACCCTATTATAAAATGGGGTTCAGAGCTAAACAAAGAATTCACAGCTGAGGAATGCCGAATGGCTGAGAAACACCTAAAGAAATGTTCAACATCTTTAGTCATAAGGGAAATGCAAATCAAAACAACCCTGAGATTTCACCTCACACCAGTGAGAATGGCTAAGATCAAAAACTCAGGTGACAGCAAATGCTGGCGAGGATGTGGAGAAAGGGGAACACTCCTCCATTGTTGGTGGGATTGCAGACTGGTACAACCATTCTGGAAATCAGTCTGGAGGTTCCTCAGAAAATTGGACATTGAACTACCCGAGGACCCAGCTATACCTCTCTTGGGCATATACCCAAAAGATGCCCCAACATATAAAAAAGACACATGCTCCACTATGTTCATAGCAGCCTTATTTATAATAGCCAGAAGCTGGAAAGAACCCAGATGCCCTTCAACAGAGGAATGGATACAGAAAATGTGGTACATCTACACAATGGAATATTACTCAGCTATCAAAAACAATGACTTTATGAAATTCATAGGCAAATGGTTGGAACTGGAAAATATCATCCTGAGTGAGGTAACCCAATCACAGAAAAACACACAAGGTATGCACTCATTGATAAGTGGCTATTAGCCCAAATGCTTGAATTACCCTAGATGCCTAGAACAAATGAAACTCAAGATGGATGATCAAAATGTGAATGCTTCACTCCTTCTTTAAAAGGGGAACAAAAATACCCTTGGCAGGGAAGAGAGAGGCAAAGATTAAAACAGAGACAGAAGGAACACCCATTCAGAGCCTGCCCCACACGTGGCCCATACATATACAGTCACCCAATTAGACAAGATGGATGAAGCAAAGAAGTGCAGGCAGACAGGAGCCGGATGTAGATTTCTCCTGAGAGACACAGTCAGAATACAGCAAATACAGAGGCGAATGCCAGCACCAAACCACTGAACTGAGAATAGGACCCCCATTGAAGGAATCAGAGAAAGGACTGGAAGAGCTTAAAGGGGCTCGAGACCCCTTATGAACAAGAATGCCAAGCAACCAGAGCTTCCAAGGACTAAGCCACTACCTAAAGACTATACATGGACTGACCCTAGACTCTGACCTCAATGAATATCCTAGTAAGATCACCAGTGGAAGGGGAAGCCCTTGGTCCTGCTAAGACTGAACCCCCAGTGAACGAGATTGTTGAGGGGAGGGCGGCAATGGGGGGAGGATGAGGAGGGGAACACCCATAAAGAAGGGGATGGGGAGGGGTTAAGGGGATGTTGGCCCGGAAACCGGGAAAGGGAATAACACTCGAAATGTAAATAAGAAATACTCAAGTTAATAAAAAAAAAACTTCAAAAAAAAACTGCTTCATGGTTTCCTTGGACTATGTATTATAAGGCATGTATGAAAAGTCAATAAATATTGTGTTTAGATTTGGGTCCTACCTCCATGATTTATTAAAACATATATTAAAATACTCAGAAATACGAGAAAAAAATTAGTTTCAAGCCTTTCAGATAAGGAATATTCAAGTTGTGTAACTAACACAAAACCAAATTGCTTTATTCAATTGTTTGACTTATCCTGTTTAGATTGTACAAGGAGAAAACTGAAATACAAATTCATGACCAGAACTTGAGTCAGTGAGGTGGTTTGAATGAAAATGACCTTCATAGATTCATAGGTAATGACACTATTAGGAGGTTTGGCCTTGTTGGAGTAGGCATGGCCTTTTTGGAAGAAGTGTTTCATTGGGGGTGGGATTTGGGGTTTCAGATGCTCAAGGCAGGCCCAGTGCCTCTCCTTCCTGTTGTCTTGTGATTTCAATGTAGAACTCTTAGCTACCTTCTAGTACCATGTTTGCCTGCTTCCTGTCACGACACTAAACCTCTGAAAAAGCAAGCCACCCTAATTAAATGCTTTCCTTTGTAAGAGTTGCCATGATCATGGTGTTTGTTCACAGTAGTAAAACCCTTACTAAGAAGACAGTCTCGTCATACTTCAGTCTTGGACAAATTGGGTTCATAGATAGAAGATCTGTCATCTCTTTGAGACTCTGTGGAAAAGTCCTGATTCCTATGCTTTAAGAAGGATAGCTGTTTTAGCCTTTCTTCTATTGCTGTGAAGAGACATAATAACCAAGGCAAGTCTTAAAAGAAAGGCCTTTTACTGGGGTTAAACCCTTAGAGTGCTGTTTATTATCATCATGGCAAGAAGCATAGCAGCATGCAGACAGTCATGGTGCTGCAGCAGTAGCTGCGAGCTTTACATCCAAAGGCAGCAGAGAGATAGAGGGAAGAAGGGAGGAAAGGAGAGAGAAGGAAGAGAGGGGGAGGGGACCAAGGAAGGGAGGGGGAGGGCAAGAGGAGGGGAAGAGGGGGAGAGGGCAAGAGAGCAAGAGGGAGGGAGGGAGGGAGAGAGAGAGAGGAGAGAGAGAGAGAACCTGACAAGAGCTTTGAGCACCCCTAGTGACACATCTCCTCCAACAAGGCTACACCTCTAATTCTTCTCAAGCAGTTCCACTCCTTGGTGATGAAGCATGCAAAGATGTAGTCTATGGTGGGTATTCTTAGTCAGTTCGTCACAGTGGTCATCCTTTCCACTGTGACTGTTTTCTCTCTCATCTTCCAGTTGACCTTAAAAGCATCTCACAAAACCTTGTAAAAAGTGCCGGAAAACCACATGTTAATAAAAACATTCAGGGATGGGCAGAGTCTATTACACTTGGGAAATCCTGTTTGGTATCTTTAAATATGTGATGCCTTTTGTAGATAAAAACATATAAACCCATGTGTATTCTTTAGGAAGAGCTAGTGAACTTAAAAATTGCTGGGCATTTCTTTAAAGTCAAATGTTACTCTGGTTGCCCTGACATTGCTAGCTGAGCCTCACAATTTCACAAGTATTTTCAACACTTACTGAAAAACAGATCTTTCTACCCTATACCATGATTTGATAGACAGGACCTGGGGCAGATGAGGCAGGGGTATTTACATGCTTTCAGTGCATTGAATGCAGCCACTTAGTGACATGCATTGGTGGCAGGTTATTTGGAAGTTTAAGGTAGTTTATATGAGAGTGACTTGATGGTGCCAATTTGAGCTTTGCTAAAAGGACTAGAGTGTCTATCTGTGGCTTTTCCATGTGACTATCTCAGCAAGGACTCTAAGACACTAAAAGTAAAAGCTGCCACTTTCTCAAAACAGAGGACTTGGTCACATAGCTGCTCAGAATATGGACTCCATTTCTCAGTGGGAAGAGAAGAGTGACAGTAATTTTTGGTCATTTAAAATCAGACTCCTTTTCTCAATGAATCCTAAATCCTAGTGTAATTTCTTTTTCATGCTGTACTTTCCCAATAAACTTGCCAAATTTAGAGAAGAATCCATTCTGAGTTACAGGCACATTATATCTTTATTTTATTAACAGGGAATATGAACCAGGATGCCATTGTTAAGATTCAAACCGATGAAGCATCTCTCCAGCGATTAATAACTCAACACTAGAACAGTGTTTAGTATGAAAACACATGGGAATTCCTGATCTGTCTCAATGGCAAAAAGAAATGTCCATTGCTGTGAGAGTTTAGAAGACAGTGGGCATGAATCCAATCTTCAGGAAAGCACCACTTTCCTGAAGCAAAAGAGATGCTTCTGAAATATCTGATTTTAAAAAATGAATTCTTACAGATACACTATTAAGTTTTTTTTATTTTAGTCTAGATTACCATTCATGAAGGTAAAGGTTCATGTGAAAGAGTTGGGAAGTGAAGACAGGAAAGTCATACTTCAGAAGCAGTTAGCTCTCTTGGGTAACAAGGTAGAGAACTTTATGGAAGTAAGAGAGAGGGACCATGGCTCTATCAGTAAGATTGTGGGCCATCAGGGAGAGGTCTTTTGCTCATCATGTTTTTCTGGCTGCCCCAATTTTACATGCTAGAATCTTATGTGTCGCACTTTTACAAGTTTTTAACACTCCCCTAACACATCACCTCCATCTTGTCTTATACTAGGGCACGAGTGTACCCTACTTCCTGTTCCTGAAACCCATTGTGGCATCATCTTCCATACCGTACCTTTTACTTTCTGTGATTCAGGCCTGCCAGCCCACACACCCATGAGCTTATTTCTGTTCTGAAACACAGCTCAGAAGGAACGACATGTCAGTCTTGGGCGTGCTCAACTGTAACCAATACCAACATTCTTACCTTGATGTAGTTCACCATTTTGTCATATAAGCTAATTGTCGTCATGTTTTCTTTTCTCTTTCAAGTTTCAATTTAGGCCTCTCTCTCTTTGTTCTTATAGAAACAAGAGGAGACATCCTCAGGTGTCCCTCTGTCCTTCCCTCTCTATTGTTTATTTTTATTTTTGTTTATTTTCTGTAGCATGCCTGTGCTCCCACTGTTGCCTTGTTCTGTAACTCTCTCTGTCTTGATTCTCTCTTGCCTGGTAACCATTTTCTGAGAACTTCTCATTACATGCACATGGGTGACTGGAGAAAAGGATGGGTAGCTGCCTGGAAGGCTGAATGCCTGGCTGGATGGCAGGGGGACAGCGAGATGATAGGAAAGGTGAATGCCTTGATGGTTGGTTTGATTGATTATGAACTTTATAGTTACATAGGACATATCCATAATTGATGGCCTTTCAGTTGGAATGCTGTTGTGTGTGTGTGTGTGTGTGTGTGTGTGTGTGTGTGTGTGTGGTTGCTAGTGAATCTAACACAAACTCAGTTACTTATATTATATTCCTTATATTCCTACATGTGTCCATGTCTCTGTGCTATTCTGCGGCTCTTCAGGATGAAAGTTAGTTTCTTAAAACTCCAAGGAGATGACTGAAGAATGTACACTGAATGTTTGTATTGAAACCAAAGTTTGTTTCCATTGCTTGTTATCTCCCAACATTCAACTCGTCATGAGTTACAGCTCCCTGGATCCTTCACTACAAGATTGATAAAGTTTATTTTAAAAAACCATAAAATTTGTGCTTATGTATCTAATTCTATCTCTATCTATCTATCTATCTATCTATCTATCTATCTACTTATTCACCATCTGCCCATATTCTATATGTTATTAATGATGACATGTCCATTAGGAGAATCTTGTGCACATGTAAATATTGTTATACTTATTCTGCCTTGAAGCTCTGAACTCAAAAAGGATTTGCTTAAAGTCAAAGCTGAACACAGGCAGGAGCTAGAACTCAGTCTCTGGCGTTTGCAGAGACATACTGCTTTTCATCATTGTTAAAATCCGGTCACTGAGAGACAGCATTTCTCTTATCCAGCTTCAAAAAGTTGTAGCAAATAGCTGATGTAAGTTTTCAAAGTGGAAGCTTCTGGTTGTGTCATGTGATGCAGACTTGCTGTTGTTTTGCTGAGGCAAGACCCGTAGGAGGACACGTGATGTTTAGAGAGAATGTAAATAGGACTCAAAGGATAGTGATGGGGCACTTGCATAGCCAGCCTTGCAACACTTCAGTGGTCTCCTGTCTTTGTTGATCTTTACTTAGTTGAGAGAGGCAAGGCAGAGAACTTCTCCTGGTATTCCCAATGTTTCTGGTCACTGTCAATTTGGTGGAGGCCTGAATGCTTCTGCTGGATTGTGTTACCGCTGCTAATTTGTGTTTGGCATCCTTACATTACCGAACTGCTGGTTTCCGGACAAATGGAAGTTGGAACCACCCCCAAAGAACTACTTCTAAACAGATCCACATCCCCTTGTCCTATTTATCATCTTCTCTCCCCTACGTTTGGCTTAGAAGGGGGCTCAAAATATTTGAGAACACATATTAAAAGTAGGTTAAAAAAAAATCTAAGCCTACAGTTTTTCTTTGACTCACAGCTCAGTGGTGTCAGCTGTGATTGATTTGGGGTCTGTGGTGAGTCAATAACAGCTGGGGAAGGTAGCAAACACAGAACCACTCAGCTCATGACCAGCAAGTAAGAGATTGACTAAGGGACTGGCGTACTAGCATTTCCTCTGGTGACATGAAGGCGTGTCATTCGACCTCACCTCCAAATGATCCTATCACCTCCTAATAGGATCGCACAGAGGATTAAGTCTTGACTACATTGACCTTTGAGAGACAAGATCCATACAGCAATAGCATTATTGTACATTGTGATATTCCAGCTGTCAGTGAGCATGGCTGGTTCTAACATGGGTATGATGTATAGACTTCTTCTTGAATGCCTACTCCAGATCAGATGGCAGGTGCCACTTAGGACTGAGAAAAATTCTGAGGCCCTATCTACATTGCAATTGTTAGGTGAGGTTTGCCATGGCCATAGGTGCTCCTAAATATTTTCAATGTGTTTTTTTTTGTCCTTGTTCTAATACCATAAGAGGTGCTCATCTTGACAGATATTTATCTGCCCACTCATCATTTTGTTTTGTGAAATTGCTCATAAGCAGATATCTATGGAGAAATTTCAACTCCTAAAAACTGGATTTTAAGCTAAGCCTGCAAACTTCCTTCTTCAATGAAAATGGTAGCAAGAAGGCAAGGAATGCTAATGGCAACATCAATAACTATTAGTCGTTTTGCCTAAAGGGCAAATGCATGTCCTCCTATTCAGTGTGGGATATACAGGGCAGAGGGAGAAGAGCTTTGCACGCAGTGGAGTTTAGTCATATGTAGTGTTGAAAATTAACACCATTTACTTCTGGGCACATGTAATCAGATTAACTTTATTATAGGCATAGATTATACTCTCGTTAATAACAACATACTAAGTTAAGCTGTTTTAAAGTCTAGCAAAATGCATTTCATTTGGAATTAGATGCTAATGCTGGGAGATGACTTCATGGAGTTATGCTTATAGAATCTGCTGAACCTCGGGGGTTAGTACTGAATTCTCAGGAAACTCTCAATGGCTTAGAAGTAAGAGCATAGGTGCAAACTAGAACATTCTGTTATGTTTTCTTCCATAGCTTCATTCCCTCCCTCCCTCCCTCCCTTCCTTCCTTCCTTCCTTCCTTCCTTCCTTCCTTCCTCCCTTCCTTCCTTCCTTCCTTCCTTCCCCACCTCTCATTTCTTTATTATTTCTTCTTTTTTTTTCATAGTCTCCTGACTTAAATCACACTCAAGGCATTTCAATAGGAAATTTTAACTATAAGTGCCAATGTTGGAGCCTTGGCACACAAGGCAAAGGATTTTGGTGTCTTCTGTCCTTGGGTCAAGGGTAATGCTGGCCATTTGCAAGCCTGAGTGTCTTAGCTCTGAGCACTCAAGGGTTTAGGCAAGGGCTTGATATAGGAAACACGAAGAAAGGGGGTGCTCAAAGTCTGTTTGGTCTTCCAGGTGCCTACCAAATCTGCTAGTTCCTCAAGCTGTTTCTGTTTTTGCCAGTGTCATTGTGTGAATGTGATGATCTCATAGAGACAGGTGATGTCTACTCACCAACCATGGATGCTAATCCCTCAGTTCTCCAATCCTAAATCAGTTCCCTTACTTTCTAGTTCTCTGCCCGAGAAAGGGTTAAAGTAAGGTTATTCATTCTTGCTGATCAGACACAGTGTGACACCTATAAAGTGCACCATAAACTGCATTATTTAATAGATCTGAGCACCGCACCTGCTTCCTTATCTCCTCTTAGGTGATTAAGTTCCCCACAAATGCAATTTGTTAATGTGGGGCCACATCTTCTCACAAGGTAATCTGTGAAATTTGGCAGGCAGCTCCTTGGCTGCAGGTGCAAGATGAAAGACCTTTCTCTGGCTTTGCCAGGAAGAAAAATGATGTTGGGCTTAATTCCTGGAAAAAAATATTTTAATACGGAGGGTTCAACCTGATTCCAAGAAAGGGGAATAGAATTTTTAGGATCTGATTGTGGACACCCTTTCCTTTGGGGAGTATGTTACCCCTAAAAGACTGAGTGGGGAATCAGAATTCTTAATTGAGGCCAGGTATTGGGCACATCCTCCCTGCTCATGGGCAGACCTCTGATCTGTGGAGCTGTAGCCATTTGCAGTGATAAATGATGGCTTTCATTCTTATGAGCTATGAAGGCTTAATTATAGCTTAATTAAGCTAATGCTCAGACCCTTTGGAGGTGGAACAATTCAAATCTAACTCCCTTGTCCAATAGCCTGTTTGGAAAGGCGTGTCTATGAAATACATAGCATCTCTATGCTGGAATCTGTCTTAGTCTTCACATCCAAATTAAAGCAAGAGCTAGCTATGTTTTGCGTTAGAATGGCCATAACCAAGACTGCAATAGGCCATGTGCCCCAGCCCATTCGAGCCTCCTGGGCATTTATACAGTAGGTCGTCTTCGAATCTGCAGGTCCAGCTCTCCATACACATGTCTCAGGGAGTCACTGGTCATGCTGGCAATCAGCTTCCGATGACCAGAGACCCAAGGCTGACAGACTTCTTCCCACTGCACAGTGGCGTTGGGCCGGATTTCACTGAAAACATGAAAAGCAGAAAAAAGGTTAGCGTCTCAGTTTCTCATCTTAATCATGGACTATGAAAACTCAGGCCTGAGACACTTGTCTCTTCTCTCTCAGCTCATGATGGCCATAGGACCACCCATTAGATCCTTTAGCCTAGTTGTCTGATTCAGCAAGACATGACCTATCTGAGGCCCCTTTGTGAGTCTGTGCAAAGCTGGCTACCACCAGCTCCACCAAGCATGGCTTCTTTCACCTGGCTACACTTTCTGGTCTTCTAGAAGATGTGAGAACTTGGCCGAGCTTCCCTAGCTGTGAACGCCAGTTTAGTGCCAAAGCCTCTTCTGTGGTCTTGTCCATGGGACTGATCTGCTTTATCTCATCTTTGTTCCACCTGTTCCCTCCTGGAACTAAAGTCCTACTTGGACCTTCAGCAGTCTTTGCCGAGGATTTGACACTTGCTAACTCTCTTGGGATGAACCTTGCTCCCATGACAACTATCTAAACATGAACTATCTTGATGACACCTTACATTGAAGGTCATCATTCTCTGTAATCCATATTTATAACTTAACCACCAGCTTGGGTTCCTTCTAACAATGTGTCTTTCTGTTGCTTTCTTTTGGCCAAATCTCTATTCTCATAACTCAGTAGCTTTTTCTCTCCGGTCAGACCTTCCAAAGTCTCATAGACAAATGTACTCCTGGGGATAGCTGATATTAGTGAGGGCTGAGAGATACTTCGATTTCTCTAGGGTGCTTTTCACACATTCTTCCACAGAATTCTGGAAGGAGATAATATACATGAGTTCATGTGTATGCAGGGTCTGAAGTAGATACTTTAGACTTAAACTAGGGTGGTCACTTTTCCAAGATTGCATAGTTAGCAATGGGCAGAGCCAAAGAATGACCAATGTTCCTTCCATTCCCTGATCTATAAGAGAACACTGTATTTAATATGGGAGTCTATAGTAGATGTCTTATATGATCACTGTGTTTACTTTTTCCACAGATTTTATTTCTCTAAAAAGGCAGACTTTGATTGGTTCCATATGAAGAGTTTCTTGCAGATTTACACAAGGAGGATTCCTGGTTTGGGCTTTCTGAACTTTGGACTGCTTGGAACCTGGACCATCTTTTTCAGGGACAGTGGAAGGGAGGTTAAACAATATCAGTGCAAAAGAGGGCTGGGGAGATGACTAAGCAAACAAAAGTGCTTGTCATGAAAACATCGTCTGGATCTCCCAAACCTATATCAAAACATACATACATACATACATACATACACACACACACATATGCATACATACATACACACACACACACATACACACACACACAAGTTAAAAATGTGAGTGTGACAAACCCAGCACACAGGAGACAGACAGGGGATCTGTACAATTGGATGGTTGCCCTGACTAGCCAAAAGAGTGAGCTCTGAGTTCAGTGGGAGACTCTCACTTAGCATGTAAGCTGGGGAGTTATTGAGGCAGATGCTTGTGTCAATCTCAGGCCTTCACATACAAGTGCAAGTAAACACACACATGAGAACACACACACTTACACACACACAACCTTGTTCTTTTCACAGGCTTATGGAGGTACAGCATGTCAGAAATGGCTTAAGCCAACATCCTATTTTATAGATAATAAAAGTGAGGTCCTAAAGGTCTACAGAATCGCTAGCATTGCAGAGTCAAATGGCCAAGAGAAGAAAAGAGAAGAGCAGAAGTTGGAGATAACTGTGGATTCTTTCTAGATTCTTGCTTGCAGTATAGGTTAAATCTCACAGAATCCTAAACATCTGGAAGCAAAATGGGGAACTTTCAACAGAGCAGAGCTGAAGAGCTGACTGTTTCCACGTGGAGATGACTTGACACAGGCTGCCCAGGGCAGACCTGCTCCAGTGGGTTTGGAGCTCCATAGGTGCCATAAATACTTAGTAATTATGGATGTTTAGATGCTATGAAAAAGGGAAATTTTGATTATACAAGAATACCAAAGAAAATTCTTTTGGCCATAGCAAGGTTCCAAAATAAACAGTATAGGGTGCAGGGTTTATTTTATGGTTACAGCTGTTTGTCAGTTGGAACTATAGAGAGAAAAGCAAATTGGAATGAATTTAATAACTTAAAATTTCAGACACTAGTAGCTAATCAATCTGCAGTCCCTGGTGTCTGGATGACACAAAAACTGTCCTGTGATCACAAGCTTCTGAGCCATGGAGTTGGGACACTTGGGTCCTAGACTTGACTCATTTGATTAGGGAATTGTAAACTCCTGTCTTGTCTGTAAAGTAGGAATAACACAGTGATAACCCCATAGAACTCTTGTTGTAAGATTTCATGAAACAAACTTTGCAAACAGTTTACATCTTAGCAAACATCACTGGGCATGCAGTGGAAGATTCAGAAAGTATCAGTTGACATTTTTAGCTGCGTTAGATCTTTTATTTGATTATTTGATGACAAAGGATTGGCTCCGTCATAGACAGAAGTATATAATCCTTACCAGATAAAATAATAGTGTGATGAAATTCTTACCAGATTATTATGGTGACATTGAGGCAAGGGCAGTCCTTGGGCTTTAAAACCTGACTTAGGGCTAAGCAGAAAGTGAAGGGAACACTATCACATGGCCGGTCGGTCAGCTATTATAAATGCGTACATCTCCTAACTGGGGCTGCAAGCAAGTTTTGATGGCCTTAGTGAGTAGGCTGTGTCAAACTGTCTTCCCCTAGTGGTGTGTGAGCCTGGAGGGCTGCTTGGGTCAGCAGCATATGAACATGGCTGGGTATGAATGCCTATCAGACCATATGAGACAGCAGGACACCTCACTTTTCCTCAAACGGCATTTATCCTGGTAAACAGAAAAGTGGGAATGGGAATAAAGAAGGGAAAAAGGGATTAGCAAGGCATGATTCTGAGGTGGGCATCAGACCCACCTATTCAGTGAGGAAAGGGCTCTCTGTGTGTGTTTCTCTGCTCTCCCCGCCTCCTTCTTTCTTTTTTGAGACAGAGTAGCCATGGATGTTCTGGAACTGGCTCTATTGACCAGGCTGGCCTCTAGCTCACAGAAAACACTGCCTGTCTTTGCTTCTTGAGTGCTGGGGTTATAGGCATGCTCCACCACTGCCCGGCTAAAGGAAGGTGTTCTTATCAGACACACAGGGGCCACTTTCAGACTGGCTGAGCCAGACAAGGATCTCATTGTTCACATCAATGAGCAGGATAGAAAGCTTGCGAACGGAGCTGGGGTTGTGGGAACATTGGAACGAGGAAGGAATGATGGCTGTCTCTCAAGAACAGAGATGTGTCAGGGGACCAGAAAAAAGTGCTCGTGCCCAGCAATGAAGAACCCACAGCACTAAGAGATTTTGTGGTTAGTGCCACAAATTGCCAAGAGAGGTCTCAAGGTCCAGAGTCGGGCCCTTTGCCTGGGCACTGGGAACAGGCTGGAAACACAAATGCGCTCTGGTGATGCTTAGGTTGGGACTGGGTATCTGTGGGAGGAGTACTGCCAAGGACAGTCAGATGTAGCCCAAAGGCTGCAGTCACATGAGTTCCCATTTGCCTTTGCGATTCCAGAATTACATTAAACGGGGGTCAAAGGAAGGGAGACATATGGGGCCATATGCCTCTCCTTGACCTTTTAGCATAAAGTTAAGCCACCAAAATATCACTTAAGTCAGCAAAAACAATGTACGTTCCGGACACCTGTGCCACCACATGCTCTGGGACAGAAAGGGGATGAGCTCTGATTATGGTTTGAATGTGGCGTGTCCCCCACAGGCTCCCAGTTCCCAGCTGCTAAGGAGCCATTTTATGTGAGAGTGGTGGCCAGTCCTTCCCTCTCTGCTTCCCAATCTACCCCAGTGTGAAAAACACCCCCATAAGCTCCCAGAATAAAGCCACTGGACCAAGGTGACATGCTTTTACCTCCATGATGCCTTTGACACTGTGTGATAGAATAAATTCTTCTTCTCTAAGTGGCTTCTGTAAGGTGTTTTGCCTTATTTGTGAGAAGAGTCACACATCCCCAAACACTGAATGGGAAATGTTCTTTTCCCCCTGTACATGGCCAGTGGATGAGAAGCATCATGGAAACACTCCCAGTGCCCAAGGTATTGCATTCCCAGTGGTAATTATAATGTTCAAATTGATTTTGTAGAAGTTAATATTTTCCTCGTTTTGGTTCTTTGTAGTTACGGCTCTCCACATTATTTCAACCAGCTTCCAAATTATGAAACGCATAATCTCTGTGTAAAGATTGTTTCCAATTTGACTTTATGATTCAAAGCTTGAAAAACCCTGTCTTCGCTGTTGCTTATTTACAAAAGTGATTGAGCATTAACCACTGAATAAGGGCAAGAAGCAGGCCTGGAAAGTGAATTGTCCTACCCTCAAATTTATGGCAAGAATGTCAGAAACATACCCCCCTTTTTTAATGTCACCTCCACCTTTTGAGATCACTGCTTGCTCTGCCTGAGTCTCTTTTGTTTAGGGAAGTCCCTTCTGCCTACATGTGCTCAGGTGCTCAGTTCCTAGTATAGAGGGAATAATATGATGTGAATGAGAGCTTGTGGTATTTATGTCAAAACATCTCTGCTGGCCTTACCTGTATCCGCCCATTCTCTCACCTGTAGTTTTCCATATGTCAGTCAATGTCCTACTTTGCAAAAAAAGTTAACCCTGCTTCAGGCTCTATCATGGACTGGTGCAATGCAGGAAATTACCTCCCCCAGGAACAGGCCCTTCAGCCTTGTTTCTTCCTTTGCTATTATTGGCAAAACCATCCATACAACATGCATACGGACGAAGACACTCGGATATGAAAATTCACATGTGGGGCATCTTGCTTATGGATAAATGCCTCACAGAAAGGAGAAAAATAGTTTGCTCATTTCAGCCAGTGGAATAATGTTGGAATAAACCTCTATCCCGGGTACAAGTGTCGTGAAAAATGATGCTGAAAATGTGCTGAGCCATCAGGATGCACCGGCCATTTATCATCCCGAGTGCATGCAGGCAAACGCAGCCATCATCACGGTGAGCTGCAAGCACCTGGGTTCAGCCTCTGCCTAGCTTTTAGCTTCTAAGAACTTCAGTTTAATCTTAGATCACCAAATTGGGGATTTTTTTTCCTCTTGAATTAATTCATTGGACCTGATCATGTTTTTAAAGGCAAAAATGACTCTAGAAGAATCTAGCATTCTGGAAGTATCAAATACAGAAATGTAAAAGTCGAGGGTCACGGGAGGCAGGAACTCTGAACACCTGAGGTAGGCGAGAGGCAGAAGGGCTGAGAGTAGGGGTGCGGTAAATCACGCCGCAGTAATGTCAGTTTGCGTTAAGTGGGGTGGTGACATCGCAGTGCTCTCTGGTTTTCTGGTTCTGTTTCCATGCTCTCTAGTTCCTGCCCTATGTCCTCTCCACTGAGAGATTCTCTGTATCAGATGTGAAGGAGACAAAGATCTGGGAGATGGATGAAGGTAGTGATTGTCTGACTATTAAGAACCCAGAACCTTATAGGGCTTTACAGGAGGTTGGATTAGTTATATGAATTTGGCACTCCTAGGTTAGATCTCATCAACATTAAGCACAATGGGATATTTCTAATTATCTGGATCTATGGAAATGGGTGCCGGTTGCCTCTGGGCTTACTTGAAAAGGAATATGCCTGAGGCAGGAGGAAACAGAGAAGGTTATCAAGCAAGTCTTGAAAACAAATTTGTTTGATGCCACGTCACCCGTCCCCCCCATCCCTCTATGCCTGACTCTGAGGTAGAAAGTTTTCCTTGCTTGGAGAGTGATACTCTTGGTCTGAGTTTCCATAAGAGATTAAGGATTACTATGGATTGAATATTTGTATTGTATTTTTTCAAAAATATATCTGTTGAAATCCCACCCCTGTATGATGGTGTCTAGAGACAAAGCTTTTATAAAGTCATTAGATGAGGTTGTGGGAATGGGACCTTTGTGATAGGATTTAAGCTCTTAGAAGAAAGGTACAGAATAGCCACCTACTTTTTGTTTCACCATGGAGAAAACCTGACAGGGAAACATACAGCTATTGGCCAGCTGAGAAGGAGGTCCTCAACTGGAACCCAATTGCCTGGCTCTTGACCTTAGACTTCCCTGGCTTCAGAACTCTGAGTAATAAATGTCATGTATAACTTCCGAGTCATTAGAACGTCTGATGAACACAGAAGTCCCCATCTGCCTGCCCTTGGCCCATCTGCCATAAACTTAGGCATCAGTTACTCATGCTTCAATGTATTTTAAGTCAATGTGAAGGGAAGATATCTTCCTTATGGGGACTGGCTCCATGTCTCCTTTCCTTGATTTACCTCACAATACCAGACACTGACAATAAGCAAATAATTCTTAGACTAAGTGTGCTTTGACCTCTGTCCTCCATATGCTGAGTCATTAACTATGATGATCATCTTTTTATGGGATGTAGCATCCCTTTCTGTGTTGCATTAGTCAGCTTTCCATTACTATAATGAAATGCCTGTCAAGAAGTTAAAAACCTTTTGCTCATAGGCCGTAAGTTTCAAGTCCTAGGTTGTGTTTCTCCATGTACTCTGTCAATATGTCTGTCTGTCTGTCTGTCTGTCTGTCTGTCTGTCTGTCTATCTATCTTCAATCATTTTTCTGTCATCTATCATCTTTATCTCTTCCTATCATCCATCTATCTATCTATCTATCTATCTATCTATCTATCTATCTATCTATCTATCTATCTATCATCTATCTATATCTATCTAACTCTATCTCCCCCAAGATGTTTTCATGTGGAACTTTATAGGTCACTTATTCAAACCCTAGAACATGTGTTGGCCTTGATTGAGGTAGAATTCCCAAGACAGTCAAAGTGCAGGTACAACACGACTTTCTGGCACCCCAGAGAAATCTTGTGTTACTGAGAAGGAAAAATTGGATACAGCAGGCGGCTGTTCAGCAAAGAGAACGTGTTTCACTTTGCCTGAGCAATTCCTGTATCTAATTGGAGTGGGAAGGTGCAAGAATGGGTGAGGGAGACTCGTTTCTGACAGAAACTGGGCTATTGCTATTGACCTCTTCCTCTGGCTGGCGTTGATTTCTAATTTAATTCCTTTTTTCCCCTTGCAACTCTCTTATCAGCATAGGGAGGCTATTAAGGCTTGTGTTTGCATTTTTTAAAAAAGTACTCAAATAATTTTCTCTATTGTGTATTGCATTTGCAAGAAGGCTACTCTGATATGAAGAGATGTAGGAGTTGTAAGCGCTGCAGTTACAGAGAACATTTTATGAGCTATAAAGGTGTTTCAGAAAGGCTGAGTGAGACCTGGAATTTGTACTACAACTTACTGAGAAGGATGACTTCTACCAAGGGCACTGGGAAAATTCCCAGCATATAGGTTCATATGGCAGTTTCCAGAGTCCCCCACTTCCTTTTCTATGCCTTGGAAGGTCACTCCCAAGAAATGTGCTAGATTGATTGATGTTGACAGGGACTTATTTGTAGTAGAAATGAAAGTAATAAACCTCAAAGATTGGGATCCATTCTGGATGTCACACTTTAAGAGGATCACTGATAAATTGGAGTACTAAAGAGAAGGAGGGAGCATCACATTAGAGGTAGGAAAGATGAAGTAAGGACATGTATTTCGGACCTGGTGGGGAAGACTTAAGGAAGAAGAGAAGGCTGTTTGGAAACTTTTCAAGCCAGCAGATGAAGAGAAGTGGGCCTTTTGTTGCTCCAGTAAGAAATTAGGATCTCCAGTAAGACAGGTAGAAAAGGGCACACTGTGTCTGCAGATAGAGCTACCTGATCAAGCATGAGCCACTGTGTGAGCATCAACCTTTTAAACAAGTCAGCAGAGTTGTAGTCTAGTGTTCCTTCTCACTGAAGAGGCGGAATTCTAGTCACTTTACTACCTAGGCTGAAGTAGTTTTGACTTTGAAGACTGGGCCAAGTCTAGAACTCTTCAGGCTCAACTAAAAGAGCAGCAACCGAGGCCAACAGTTCTAGGCAGTGACTGTTGGAAAAATCTGAAGGATGGTGTTGGAAGGACAGAAAGCTGTGTGTGAAAAGGGATGTCTTTCCCTGTCATCTCTGAAACACTGAAGATATTCAGTTAGCTGATTGATTCCTGAAGAGGAATTGTAGAAAAGTAATCTGAACATGAACTCCATAAATATGCCACCGTGGCTCAGACTTTTGACTCTATTCTCATATATATCATGGGAGCAAACCAGTCTACCTCTTTATTTGTTTGTTTTTCCAGACAGGGTTTTATTGTGTGACCTTGGCTGTCTTGGAACTCACTTTGTAAATCAGGCTGGCCTTGAACTCACAGAGATCTGCCTGTCCGTCCCTCCTGAGTACTGGGATTAAAAGCGTGCACCACCACCACCTCCTGGCACCAGTCTACCTCTTTAGGTCTCATATTCCTGCATCTACGTCAGTGAGTGGTTCAAAGGATTTAATAGAAGTGTTAGACCAGCCCTCTTTCTACCATATCCCACAGAAATAGTTCATAATAAGGAGAAACTTGCCAGATACTTTCAGTGGTATTAGATATAATATCTATCTGTCAGACTGACTGTCCATCTGTCCGTCTGTCTGTCTGCCTATCTATCTATCTATCTATCTATCTATCTATCTATCTATCTATCTATCTATCTATCTATCTATCTATGAGATGGAAGTAGAAAGATATAGATAAATAAATAGGTAAGTAGGTAGGTAGATAAATAGATATAGGTAGATAGGTAGATAGATAGATAGGTATAGATAGGTAGGTAGGTAGAGCTCCATTAGCTCTTCACTGCTTCCCTTCTTGTCCTGGTACTTACCGGAACATCTTCCTCTTGGGTCTCATCACTCCAGGACCTTCCAAGTGAAGCCAGACATTTTTTAGCGTTTCTTTCAAAGGATTTGTGAACTCAACAGTCACAACCATATCAGAGCCAACCATGGCAGTGCCTCGGACCTGTGAAACAAGTTAGACGACAACACAGCACATTAGCCACAGCCCACCATTTCGGCTGCCATCTCCTTAGGCGGTTTTCTCTTGTTGGTGAAGTTTTACAGTGTGGTTTCTCCTCGGCAGCTCACCAGTGAGAGGAAGAGATACTATGCTTCAACTGAGGAATATCTTACGAGGAAAAGATGTACTAATTACAACCCCAGTCTTTTACTCATTATAAAACTTCCTCTAATTAGAGCTGAGGTTAATAGCTGTGGCCAACAACTGCTCTCTGTCAGCAGGAGGCAGGAGTGTGTCCTGTGGAGCAACAGATTTCCAAAGTGAGGGTAGCCAAGTGAACTCTGCTTTTGGAAAGAACTCAACTTTCCTGCACAGGTCATGAGGGATTTTAGAAGTCAAGAGGCAGGAAATATTGCCAGGGCTTGTGCTTTCTTATAGATGTGTTAGAAAAACCCCTAAGGAGAGTCCTTGTTGCGGTTGAAGCAAAGGAAACTCCATGTTAAAATGGGGAGGGGAGGTTTCATCTAAGCCATGTCTGATTCCAGGAGAAAAGAAGTTCAGAGAAATGAGGCTATTTGTGGGCTATTTACCCAGAACAATCACCCAGACTGTCAGGTACTTGACAGAGCATCATTCAAAAGAGACTTAATGCTAGTGACAGTTATTTAGGTTATGGTCTTGGGTGATTAACGCATTCATTCTTCTCTATTTTTACTAACCTTATTAATTATATAAAATAACAGGCTTTGTTATGCCATGTTTTTACAAACACACACACACACACACACACACACACACACACACACACACACACACACACATGTTCTTTGGTGACACCCACCATTACCTTTCTTGCTACCTGTTCCTTGCCTGCTCATTACCTTCTTAAATAGTCTCCTTTCAATTTCTTGCTTAAAAAAAAAATCTAGATCCCTCATATGGATGAGCACATGCAACATTTGTCTTTCTGAGTCTGGATTATTTAATTTAACATATTGATCCTCATCTCCATCTGTTTTCTCGCAAATGACATCTTCCTTATGATAGGATAAACCTGCCTTGTGGCGTATACATACATTATTTTCTTTATCTGCTCATCTGTTGATGGCTATCTAGGCTGTTGCTTCCATGGCTTTGCTATTGTTATGGCATCACTCTGGTCTGCTGACTAAACTCCTTCAGGTATTACCCAGAAGTTGCATATCTGGGCCATATGGTAACACTACATTTAGATTTCCGAGAAGCCTCCATATTGATTTTCATAGTGGCTGCATCAGTACATTTCTATCAATGGTGTATAAGGATCTCTTTTCCTCTATATTCTCAATATTTGTTGTTTGTTTCCTAGATGTTTCCTCTAATTAGTATAAGATGAAATCTTAGTGCAGTTTAAAAAATTGAAGTGTTTAATGGAGTTTGTTCTTGGACAATTTTACATATGTGTAACATGTGCTCTAATAGCTATAACTCTTTGCTTAATCTCCCCTTGGCTCTTATTGTATTCCCTCTTTCTTATAAGTCCCATTTCCACAGTCATGATTTTCTGCTGTGATCTTTTTTTTTCTTGACACCTTCAGAGTTAAACAGCACATCTGTGTGACACAGATTTGAAACGGTCCACTGGGGCCTGGTGATAATTACTTGGGCACACAACTGAAGATAATCACAGCCCTTCCCATAAAAATGCATCAGTAGCCAATAGTTTAGAGGAAGAAGTAGAGCACAGGTTGGACCTCCATGATCCATGACTGACTGTTGAAAGCTCCATGAATATGATGAAGTCATAACTATGTTGGCTATGCTACGTATGCCCAGAGGTCAGGAGTTCATAGCACTTCTTCTTTTAGCTCTTACGCTTTCCTCCCCCTCTTCCTTAATTACCTGAGCCTTAGAAGGGTTGATACATTAGTAGATGATATTCACAAATGAAAACTCAACTCTAACTTATTCTCAGCACCTTGAACATCCTTGCATTTTTGTGACCACTACCGTTCATCACCAAAAGAGGATTCTCTGATTAAAGCTGGAGTAACATCTGTGCTATGTGGCTTGTAGGGGGTAGAAAAGGCATCAAGATTTCTTTGTCTGCTTAGGGACTGGAATGCTACATAGGGGGATCTGTATAAAACCAAACTCATGTGAGAACAAGATGATGATGAGGATGATTAACAATGATGGTTTTATCCTAATAACAAAGGCATGGTAGGAGATGATGCACAAAAACCAGCTTGCAAGTTGCCCTGAGAGATCACAGTTCAAGCTTCTTAAAACATCAGTGCTGCTTTTGACTTGAATAACCATCCTGTGCCCAGAAAATAGTAAGTTGGGGGCATTGTTTTACAGTGGAATTTACTGGCTGCTTGAGTTTTCTATGTAACAACCTGCCATTATTGAATTTTTCTTTAGCCAGTGTATAATATATGAAGACACACAGAGATATGAGACTTTCTTATGAATGGAGATTAAGAGGAAGAACATTGCCTGGAGAAGAGGACCCTTGCTTACCGACTTTACAGCTGAGAATAAAATCTTATGGTTTTGTTTTGCTGGTTTGTGACTAAATTTATGTCTATGGGATTTAACACATTCTATCAGAAAAATAAAACTTTCAACCAATTCATCATGTTTATCTCATGTCCGCATTCCTAGGATGTGTTTAGGGGCACTGAGGGTAGGGCAAGCTAATAATGATAGACACAGAAGTAGGAATATCTAAAGGTAAGGGTTGTATGCTGGGAAGAGGTCAGTATTTTAAGCAGTGGGAACTTAAAATTACAGAGGTCTCAGCCCACTCTGGAACAGGAAGCTAGAATCCCAAATGGTAGAGTCTATAATTTGTTTCTTTTGAGCACTCAGGCTCCTTACCAAGGACCAGCTCCATTGAAAAGCATAGTTCATGCGGATTCTCACACAAAGACTGCATTTCTTTCAGTTCCAAGGCACACAGAAAAAAGATATTCATATCATAATCATCCCTTAAAGATCTTCTGAGGCAGAACCATTGGTATTGGCTTTTTTGATTTTAATGAAATAAGTATCAAGCCACTGGCCAGAATAAAATTAAGTTACTTCTATGGAAGAGCCTCAACTTAGAATTCAGGACAGGATGGCCAAGGGTGTTGGAAACTACAACACACTAGTAACCAAATGACCAACGTTACTTTGCTCTGATGTCCACAGGCTCACCAGGAGCAAGGGAGCGTTGGAGCCCCGACAAAGTTGAATATAGCTAAGGTTCAAAGAGGAGATTGGCCAGCTAATGAAACATGGGGCCATGGTTGGATGTTACTTTTGCAGCTTCTAGGGTGGTGCGATGTGAATGGATTAACCTGGTCTGAGGGCTGTAACAAAGCCAAAAGCCAACAAGGCTAGAGACCAGGTTTCCCAACCTTAGCACCAGTGGAATTTTGGACTGAATATGTCTCAGCTGAGGGGTTGTCTTGTGCTGAGAAGGTATTTACCATCATCTCTGGCTTTTGCCCACTGGATGCCAACAGCCAACAATATCCCACACATGATGACAGCTACAAATACCTAGAAATTGCCAAATATCCCTTGGGAAGCAAAGTACTTTTTTTGTCCCCAACTTCCACCTCCGAAAGCCCTGGTTACTGACACGCTGTAAGATTGGGTCTGTCACTTTTTTCGCGGGTGTTTTGACTTGGTCCCTTTGGGTGTATCATATGGTGTTCTCAGTTTAATACTCTAGTGCGTCTAATTAAAATAACTTTGAAACCCACTGGAATTTAAAAAGTAGTTTTCTCTAACTGAGATAAAGCTACATTGACACCTTTGGTAAGATTGTCTCCTATGGTGACTCCAATTCTTTCTGTGAGAAGTATTTAGGTACAACTGCCTTCACCAACATCATCACAAGGACAAGCACAAGCCTCTTAATAACAGGACCTAAGCTGTCCCCAGTCTATAGCAGATTGGGCCTGTCAATAGTCAGTCATAGATCTAGGAGGATTCATAGAGTGCTATCCCGCCTTGCTAAACTATTGGCTACTGATGGATTTGTGGGGAGGAACGGCCATTGTTTCCAAATGTATACCCAAAGATGAGCCCATCATGTTCCAGTGAATAGTTCCAAACCTATTGCCACTCAGAGTCCCTGCTTCAAACCAGTGAGTAACAAAGGAAAATAAAAAGACAGGAACATGAGGAAGGAAGGTGACAGGAGTAGGAAGGAGAGTAGAGAGGTCTGGGCGAGAGTACTTAGAATGCTTTATGTGCATTATTACGGTGTCAGAGATTTAATTAATAGCAACAACAATAATTATTACAGTAATGATATTTGAAAAGAAGGAACACTGCCAGCTGCTATTAACATTTTCTCTGCCCAGCATCGATGTATCCAGTTCCACCTAAATGTATTTGCAGGGAATTCACTCTGAACCATGAAGGCTCTCCTTTATTTTTCATGACCCATGAGCCCAGATTAAGAGCTATTCCTATGCTGCTGAGCTATTTCCTAGGAAGGTTTCTGGGTTGTGGAAAAACATATTCTTCCATCTCACCGAGGCCTGTGACAAGGAATGTTTCCTTATCTGAATTGCTGGGGATCACCAGTTTAGATATCAGAAGCTTGGAAATTTTTTTTATGCTATTTGTATATACACTTTACTAGCTGACTGTCTCTAATTAAAAAAAAAATCCAAATGTGAAATACTCCAAACTCTGGAACATGTTTGCATGGCGGTCGAAGCTCAGACAGTTTTGACTTTTGGAGTTTGGGATTAGGAATGCCCAACATGTAATTGAAAGGCTGCCTGGTGTGTTTTACCTTTGCGAATGGGTATTAGATCTGATTTATGATCACAGTATAGAGTCTTCTTGGCTAAGTTCATGAGTCACACCCAGTTGCTTTGTTTCCAGTTATTATCTCTGCAGTTAGTGTCTGGGTTTGGTACATCAATACTCTCACTAGCAGGAGGCCAGAGAGCACTGGATGGTGGGGGAGGACTCTGTTTATGCTGCTGTGTGCTTGTGTTGCGACTAACAAAGGTTTGGTATCTATTCTCTTATGTTTGTCTCTAGCCCCAAAATTACAACTTCCTGCCCTTGATTCTTAAGAGGATGCTGAATCATAAAAACTCAGAAGAGCCTAAACACAATACTTAACTGTTCAATATTCAACAGTCCTTCTTAGAAAATTTCAGTGGCATTTCCTCCCTTTTTCTTAGAATAGAATAAAATACATTCATGCTATCTATTGACTTAGGTAGATATGATGGTATCTGTGAAACATAGAGCAATAGTTGTGTGGGGAAAATAGTCTGTTGAATTTATTTTCCTGTGTTCTGAACAGCTCACTCTTTTTATGCTGTGAAAACATTTCATGTCAATATTACTTTCTCTTCCCCTTTCTCGATATCTCTTCTTTCTTTCACTTCACTTCTTTTTCCTTCCTTTTCTTTCCTCCTCCTCCTCCTCCTCCTCCTCTTCCTCCTCCTCCTCTTCCTCCTCCTTCTCCTCCAGCCTTAAAGGGAGGCTTTAGGGAAATCCACAGAATCCTAGAAGGCACAGCCTCATAGGTACTGGTTTAGAGAGGTATGCTTATGACAGGGACCAGAGAAAAGAGCCTGGAACATGCTGTCTTTGGAGATGGCTTATGGTTTTATAGACAGCTCATGGCCCTGGTGTTTGACTGCCTTGGTGGTTTAAATGAAAAAATGTCTCCCATAGGGTCAGACATTTGAATACTCAGTCCCCAATTGGTAGTGCTTTTGGAGAGGTATAGGGGCGCAGTTTTGATAGACAAAGTACATCATTAGGGTTGGGCTTTGAGGCTTCATAGCCTCACTCCTTTTCCAGTTCACCCCCTTCTTCCTAATTGTGTTTGTACATGAGATCTCACAGCTTCCTGCTCTTACTGCCATGCTTGACTACCGCCATGATTCTCCACCATGATGGACTCTTACTCCTCTGGATGTGTAAACCCAAAGGAACTCTTCCTTCAATAGATTGTCTTTGTACTTTATCACAACAACAGAAAAGTTACTAATGCAACAAATTTTATTTAAAATATCTATTTTAAAACTCAACCCACAATATATCTTTCCAAGGTAATTGTACTCATTAATATTGATGCACTGAGTTCTGCCCTGTATGGAAGACTCTTCTTTCTCTCCTTGTTTCCCCCATCACCTCTCTCTCTCACTCTCTCACTCTCTCTCTCTCTCACACACACACACATTGAGAGAGAGAGAGAGAGAGAGAGAGAGAGAGAGAGAGAGAGAGAGAGAGAACTGAAAGGAAGGAAAAGTTTGAGAAAGTGAAAACGACCTAGGTTGGCAGTTTGATTCACAGGATTTATTAGATTCACTGAACAGTCCTTATTTGAAGTGCTTTCAATCATGTCTTTCATGTATCATTGGAAATTGAATTTCTTCCCTCCTACTCACCCCACGGTCACTGCTGGAAATAATCTGTTGCTTGTTTGTAAACTGCTCACCAGCTGCAGAGCGGGTACTACTCTCCAGTAACATGAAGGCTGTCACTTACTAAATAATGCCACCAGTTTTGCCAAGATCAAGTCATGGAAAAGCCCATGTCAACAAAGATGGCAGTCCCTAGCTCAGGTGGCTTATGTTAGACTAAATTGAATTAAAATGAAGTGAAATTTGGAAAATTCTGACTTTGGTGGAGCCTGCTATGTTTTGGGGGATTAAAAAACCTCATTGTGGCTAATGTACACCACAATGACAGTGTGGATTTAAAATATCTGTCAGTGTAGAAAGTTGTATCAAGTCAGTTAATCTATATAAGAATTATAGATATCAAGTCAATTAATCTATACAAGAAGTATGGATAAACACTGAGTTTACAGATAAGGAAATGGAAGCTATATAACTTGCTTAAGTTCACACAGTAAGGAGGGAAAGGAGACATGAATGCAATTGATACTAGGTCATTTCTTAAAACTATCCTATCCTAATTCTATTTAATAACAACAACACAACAGATGACTTACACTGGCTTTTACTTAGTAATATGAGGACACTGCCCATCATTTTCTCCGCTTTGGCCATTGAATCCTTGTAGCTCTATGGGCTTGGAGAGTCATGTTGTTATTCTTACCCTCTATTCTCTTAGTATTAAAGCAAAACTTAAAAGATAACTAGAGCTAGTAAATTGGAAGAACCGAACCGGAAATAAATCTAGGTCTTTCTGACTTAAAACGTTCTCCTTGAAACACCACCCACACTGTGATCTCTGACAGATGAGATAAAAATAGCAACCCACCGAAGAATCATTTGCAGTGTTAGCTTTTCATGTTATCACTAAACCATCCTTTGAGGGCAACGGTTCTAAGTTGACCCTGAACTATATTTGAAAACACAGCTACCACCCACCCTTTTCTTTTTGACTTTACAAGGAGAGGATTTGATTCCCTCGCCAGTGTGAAATGTGACAAGGTGGCCTTGGGGCCTTGAGGTCCATTACTGGATGATAATGGGATTTTCTATTTAGGGTAAAGTTGGGGACATGCATTTTAAAAAGAGATCCAGTGGCTTATATGTCCTAGAGTTACAGGGAAGGAAGATGCGGTTGCTTATTCCAGATCCTTTCCTTTGTGTGTCGTCTTTTCTGAGATTTAGACAAAAGTAAGCAGGAAATGAACAGAGCAACCTGCACTTTGGGTGTGGCAAATGCTTGAGTTCTCTCAGGAAGGAGGAGACTGACACCGAAAGCAGTTGGTACTAGACCATTGCTTAACCATATCCTGTCCTAGCTTTGCTTAATAATAACACAGATGACTTACAGTACTTTTTCCTTTAGTAAAAAGAGGACCTGCCCATCAGTTTCTTATTTTGGGCTATTGAATCCTTGCCGCTCTCTGATGCCTCCTTTTCCTTCCTATGCAAACATCATTACACAGCTGTCCAGAGAGGTGAGACAGGAGTGCACACATCAGAGCCTTGGAGTTAACAGAGTCCAGAGTGCGCCTGCTCTGTTGACACAGTTCACACTATTTCCCTGTGATCCTCTCTGATCAATAGCCGTGGATGGGTGTCAGCACAGAAATCTGTGGCAGAAGTCCCTCATCTGGCATTCTCTGGGAGAAGATAATTTCAGAGAGAAGAGGCCTCCAACCCTCCTCCTTCCCTTGTCCTTAGAGGCCCCTCTTGAAGACCCTCTGGTGATTGACATTAGTGGAAAACCCGGGACATTAAGGCTCCTATAGGCAAATGGAAGCCTTGTCATTCCTTATCTAGACACTGTTAAGTAGTTCAGGACTCTGACTATATTCCAAATGGTTTCCCCAATTTTAATTTGCTCTCTGAGACACAGGTGTATAAGTCATGATGCTGGAGGAACAGGGCCCCAGAATTCACCTTGGCACTACACTGCCTCACTACCGAGGCATGCAGAGTCAGGCTTCTAAGATGGCCTGGGAATTTCAGCAAGAATCATAGCTACTAATGAAAGGCTTTAGTTGGAACATAACAGTATGATAATTATTGAGACAAACCATGCTAGTGTCTAGAGCCAGATGAAGTGGACACAGGGTTGAATCATGATATACCTTGTCCAGGTAAGGAAGTGTCCCTTTTTCATAGGGGGTAAAGCTCTTCATCAGGCTATGGTGCTTGGTAAGTGGGTAGACTTGTTTCTCTGAGCCTGGATGGACACAGCTGGTGTAGGTGTAAGTGCTGGATGAGATGGGGCCTTCTTTGGATATTATTCAAGGGGTTAGCAGTGACACTTCCCATGTGACTTATTCTTACCATCCCCATGGGAGCTGTGAAGCTGTTATTAGCTCGGTGCCTTTTAGGTGGGAGTGTGGGTATGGAGGCCTGCCCTGGCACTGTGCTTGTGTACTTAGCTGCCCAGTTGCTGCTGGCCAACTTGAGGATGAGAGAGTCACTAGCCCTCATTGTTGACAACCAGAGAATCCTGTTAAGTCCCTGTTCACACACTGGGTCACAGCACTTTGACAAATGTGTGTGTAGTCTGCAGACCAGCTTACTTCCTTCTGTGGCCCCTCTCCTCCAAAAGGCAACTGCTCATTAACAATTAAAATGCTGGGAGCCTTTTCCCCGTGACTTAAAGCAGCTTTTGACAATCAACACATGGGAAGGCAGAGAAAAAAATTCCAAGTCTGCTTTTAATAAAATATACTTTTCTCATCAAAATATTTTGATAGCACAGAAAAAGAGATGTATGCTCATTAAAGTTTAATGAGTGTCTCCCCCTGCCATCTCCCATATGAGGATCACAGGCTGTGACTCATGAGTGGTGGGTGCTGGGCACAGTTAAATGGGAACAAATTTAACTCAAACCCAGTGTCTATTGCCATGGGGATGAATGGAGTCTGAGATATGCCCACTCTGATGTAAGAACCTGGCTATTGGCCCATGTGGTTTGGTGGATGGTAGCTTAGGTTCAGATGGGCAGATCCATGATCATCCCAAGATGTCTGGGTTTGCACTAAAAAGGGAGATGGGGAAGAACAGCTGGATTCTAGCTTCCAGGCAGCTCCAACCCTGGGGTCTAACCTAAGTGTCCCAGAAGGCAATGTTTTGGGGCCAAGACTTTGTATAACTTTTGGGAGGCAGAGTTGATTATGCTACAGACATGGTCACAAGTTTCCACCAAAGCCTTGTTCGTAGAGCCAATGACAAAGCTTCATCTAACACATTCTAGACTCAACTCAAAATGTCTCTACATGCTTTCCTGAGGCTATCTTTAGTCTAGCCTGGCTCCCAACCTTTACCCTAAACAAAGCTATTTCTGTGGTCTACCCTACCCTCCAACACAATTCCCAAAGCTTTCCACTGGTATCTAGATGTTTCTCCTTTTATCTTTCCTGGTAACCATTCATTTATGACAGCCTATTTATTCCCTTGGTCTAAATTCTTGATAGTTCATCAGAGCTGTGATCTCCCAACTTCACAAGCCCAAAACCTTCCTGTTCATTCTGCCACCACTCCTGCTTCCCATAAAAGTCCCCGTGTAAAGAACAATGTGGCCCAGAGATCTCAGATGCACACCAAAAGAGATCTGGGAAAGAGGCTTCTGTCCTTCCTTGAACAGGTATGTCCATGAGACAGTCACTTATAGAAGCAACTCTAGCTAAGCGCCAGTGGCATGTAGCAACTGTTTCCTGTGGGTTGTCATCACTCATCAGTCAACACAAAGACGCCATGAGGTAAGAATTGCTATTGCCAATCTTGCTTCAGTAGAAAAACAGACTCTGGGAGGCTCAGTGACTTGTAGGGTTGCATGGGTGTCCTATACGGAAAAGTTTTAAATTCCCTTGGTTGCAGGGCTCATGTTTTGGTCACTAGCTATAAGATACTAACTTCTCTGGGCTTTAGTACAATGAAGGACACAGTAATACCTACCTCTCAGATAAGATGATACAAGGGCATTACTAAAATCGCAGTGCTTAATATCTCCCAGCTGCTGTCACTGCTATCAGCATGCTGGCCTCCTCCCTCCTCTTCTTGCCTGTGGAATGAAACTGGAAGGGTCTGTCTTTCTAGCCACATCTTTCATGTTTACCCTGTGCCTGGTATATCTATATCCAGCATCTGTGAGAGGTCCAGTCTGCTGTGAGCCCATCCCTGATTCAGAGGGATGGACAAAGTATTCTAGCATTTTTCCTAACGTTCAGTGAGGTGGCATGTTGTAGGTAATTTTGGACCATAGGTTTTGAACCATTGTGGGCTTTGTACTTTTAGTGTGTTTGGAGTTCCTGTTTTATGCCACTTATGTGACTTAGTTCTCTGACATGTTCTCCCACATAACTGTCCAACAGAGTATTTTCTTACCATATTTCTAGCACCCTTAACAGAAGCCCCTTTCCTGCCCTCCTCATCACTTCCAGTGCATGACTGGCTTCTGAAGGATACAGTTGTATGTCTCCAGTGCCACAGGTGCCTAGTACACTATCCACAGTTTCTGAAATCTGGACCTGTCACAGCTGTGATGTCTGAGTGGCATTAAGGTGTACAGTCCCTTCCCCTGACACATCTCTTTTCCTGTTTAGATTTACTTTAACCTTGAAGTTACTGGGGTTAATGGTTAAGGCTTGTGTGATGAGTCCTCACCTATAGTTTTTCCGGACAGGCTTAGCAGTGGACAGTATCAGATCTTCTCTCTCAGGAAATGACCTTGACTCTGAGTTTCCACCAGAACCAGCATCCCTGCTTCTGACATGGAAATTAACCCAAATTGAACCCAACCAACCCTGGTTCAAGTCCTGCCCTCATCTACTAACTTGTGGAATCAGACCTCTGATTCTGCCATTTCAGTTGCTCTTAAAGAAACCTAAAAGATAGAAAAAAATCCAAAACCTTTCTAATTAATGATATCCCAAAAGATCAAAGGTATCAGTTTCTTCTATACACTCATTTTATTATCAGTGGTGCAATTAAATTCTATTTTGTGCTGTGGTCTGAACACTTCACAGCTCGGAAAGGCTTCTCCTGAGATCTTGGCAGGGACAAGCCAATGCTTCATAATGAGGTGAACATGAGAACTGCCTCTGGTGGGAAAGGCAGAGATCTAACCATGGGCACAGGCTGTTTAACATACCCCTAAGAGCAGCCAAGATGCCTTTGCTATGTGACTGAGGGACATATTCAAGGTCTCTGACTATGGGAGAGCCAGTGTGACTCCTGCTACTGGGGTCCCTGTGCCCTGAGCTAATGAATTCATGCTCTCATGGCAATATGGCCCTCCTGGAGCAACCCAAGTGCCCTGTTTTCCTGTTTAGCATTTGTTTCTGATCTCTCTCAGACTATACATTCTCATTTGCATTCCACCTTTTAAGGCCTGTGGTGCAGACAGTGCCAATCTCAACAGGTGTATGGTAAGTGGCTGCAGTTCAAGAACAGAAGAAAGGAGATGATATGGACCTTCCTAGAGGTAGAGGCTCTGACATTCTGTTCCTCAATGGGCCCTACACATATTCAAGTTTGTGTGAGCCTCATTTTGGAGTGGTCCAAGTACCAGATTTTGAGGAGAAGTGGACAAGGCAGTTCTCATCCTGCTTCTGTAACGGGACTGCTGGGGTCGGAGACCTAGTTCTACATCTTGATGATGATGGAATCTTGCACAAGTTTTACAGCCTCTCTGCACTTCAGCTTTCTCACGTATAAAGGGGAAACATTTGTACTGCTTATCGATAGAGTGTATTGAGTGTTAGAACCTCAGTTATATATGTGATATACTTTAATAGCAGCTGCCAGGGTCCAGTATATAAGCAAGCAGGAAAGTCATATTGAATGCCACACAAAAGCCATTAGCTTAAAAAGTGGTTCATAAGAAACAAGGCTCATTTCTCACTCCTGCCCTGTGTTCTGTCTCTGGGGCTACTTGGCTTACTTGGTTACTTTAGGATACTTCGTGTTAGGAAGATTTATATGAACCCCTCAGTCTCTCAAGAGATGAATGCTCTCCAGACACCAGGGAAGCTCGCTAAGGCCACATCCAGATGGCATAAAATAACACTCTCCTAGGTGACCACTGGATGTTTGGCTTCTAGTGCTTGGAAGGTGTCTTGATAAGCTATCTACTGATGCTACCAGAAGTCAGTCTTGGTGCTGAGAAGCAGGTAACCCATCCCCCAAGCTTTCTTTTACCAACCCCCCTTCTCCGAGCAATTTGAGAAGAAATACCGTGTACTACCTGGACAATTAACTCTGTGCTCACTAACGCCGTGAACCAAGTAGGAAAAACAAGCCATGGTAACAGAAGCCAGAAAATTTGTCATCTTGGTGAGTGGGGAAGACCGTGAACAAGAAAAAGCAGGAAGGAACTTCCTGAAGACTGGGAATCCTCTATATTTTCATGTGGCTGGTGCTTATAAGGGCATATGTATATTCGGCTATTGCTCTCCAGCTGTATACTTCAGCTTGCACATCCTACTGAATACAGTCACACCCCAGTGAATGACATTACTGCCCCCGATGCAGAAGGGACAGTGTAGGCAGTTTGCAAGCCTGACCCACTTTATTCTAAAGACACAGAGAGTTCTGAGTCTCTGTCTCTATCCCACATCTTTATCTTCCTCCACAAGTGTGTTTATACCACAGGTTATATTTATATCTGCCGTCACATCTATATATTTAAATAAGGAGAGAAGAGGAGTGTTACATGTTCGAGACTATATATAGAATGGCTTGCTTCTTTCAAAGAACAGGAGGATCCTAGCTCTATTATGTCTTTTGGACACCCCTTTTCCCAGACACACATATACACAGTCTGGCTACCTGACTAAGCCCTTTGCCCTCCTTTCTTGTCTGAGATATGATGTTCACTGACCTTGATGGTGACCTTGGGGATAGTCAGCACTATGGACTTCTGCTTGGCCAGGACGACCCTGGTCTCGTTGATGCGTGCAGTGACGAAGAAGTGCAGGAGGCCCTGTTCCAGAAGGTAGCTCATATACTCGCCTGCTCTGATCAGCACCTCCTTTTTCTCTACTGGAGGGAGGAAAAACCAACAAGGCTGACATCAAGACCTGGACAAGATGGCATATGGCTTACTTTTCCTCTCCCATCTGCCCCACGTTAGTACACAAGTCATTAGGAACACAGCAAAAGTTAGATACAAAAGTCAATCAGGGATGAGCTCTCCTGTCTGGTGAGCGAGGAAAGCATACATTGGAAATGTAAGTCAGTGAGGTCTTACTGAAAAAGGAGTTGTCAGACTTTCCAAGCATTGTTTTCATTGCTGTAAAATGGGAAGCATAAACAGAGATATTAAAGGTAGAGCCTAGGAACTTCAATCATGGGGACTTCGATCTGGGCCAAGGCAATCCCAAGATGGCAGAAAAGGAGCATAGAGCTTTCTCTCTCCTCTTTATGATTGGGAAGACCTCTGTGTTGAAACCCTACTGTAAGCTTTCAGAGTAGAGGACAAGCCCTGCAGAATGGCATGGGGGCTGGGAGTAGTCTCACTACCCTTTCAATCTCCACTGGGGCTGAGAATGCACAGTTGTATCTGTAGCCTGGGTCCATTTGCTCTGTGGCTCCATTTCCCATAGCCTGGGATTGTAGAGCCCAAGGGGCAGTTCTGCAGGCTGAGCCCAGGTAGGTATGTCCTTAGAGACAGTGCATTTTACCCCCTGATGTTACCAAGGATAGTAATAAACAGTGGTTTTCTTCTGGTTTTTCTTGGGGGAGTTTGACTACTAGGTTTCCTTAGGGTAGCAAGATTTGTCCATCTCCTTTTGACCCATCTTTGTAGAGGCTCTTATCACCACTTATAGTCTCAGCCTCAGGGCTCCCTTCTTCTTGGAGGCAGCCCATTCTCTCAATCATGGCCCAGAAGAAATGGGGCTGTGCATTCAGGCCCCAGAGAACAGTGCTCCTGAAATAGTCCATTACATAAGTGCCATGTTTTGCCACCGCACAAGAAATTGTTCTAGATAAAGTTTATTAAACGCGGCAAGAGAAGGAGGAATAGATTTTCACTGTATGAGTGGTGGAGATGGGAGGCTGCCAACATCATTTATGGTGTCTGGGGAAAGCCAAGGGAGACACAGGCTGGAGCTGCCTCATCTCTTCCAAAAAGCAAAGAAACTAAATTTAGCCAAGTGACAATGACAACACCTTTGAAGGTACTGAGTGGTTGAAGTTATTCAAATCTCCCAAGCTGACTCTAGCCCACACACTCCCTTTAATCACCAATCTGAAAAGTCTGCTTCCCATTCTCCTTAGAAAATTTTATTTGCAACAGAGGCACTGAAGGATGCTTGATTAGGGTTAGAAGTGTGTGATTTTGCAAAAGACTAGGATTTAATTTAGATTGCAACATGCGTTACATTGCGTGCAATTGACGCCACATTAATTAGTAAATTAGCAAAAGAACAATGAAGTTCTAATTCTCTTGACGTTATCTTGGACAAGGCCTCGGTGGTGTAACTGATGGAGCTGTATTAAAATTGACTTGGACTTAGGTTTGATCCCTACATGAATGACTTAGTAGAGAAATACATTACATCACTCTAATCCATTAACTCATATAAAGTTATCCCCCTATTTTTAATTTTTGCAGGGCAAAACATTTATTTTGGCTTATGATTTGAGGGCATTACAGTCCACAATGGTGGGGAAGGCCCAGAAGCAAGCCTGAGGCTGTAGTGTCTGGTTGTGCTGCTTCTGCAGCCAGGGAATGGCTTGAGTCCATCCTTTAATTTGGTTAAGGAGTCAAGGAAGATTGAAAGAGTGCATGTGAGGTTAGAAAGGGGGCTGTACTCTATTTCTGGTGTAGAGAGATGTGATGATTATAGACAATTCCACACAAGGCCCCTGTTCACACCCATTGGTTCAATGTTCCTGCCCAGTGGGGATCTAGGCTCTGTAACCTTCGTGTCTTTAATCATGTTAACCCAGCCTGAGTTTTCCACTATGTTGGAAGGTAACAGGAGTGCCAAGGCATTTCACCACTGTCATTCATGGAGTTTCCTCCACTCCTTCCTCTTCTGTACACAGCCAATCAAGAGGACTCTTCAGAACATGTGCAAATAGGACTTGCTCTTAGCACTGTCAGCAGGACCACCACATTCCAGCCGGATGATTGTTACAGCATCCTAACTGGTCTCCAAGCTCCATCCCTGCTTCTTCGAGTCCCTTCACAACACAGCCAGTGCAATCTTTCTTACGTTTTAATTTAGAAAATTATCACTGCGTGTGGGTCCAGGCATATGAGTGGAGACCGGAAGACAAGTTACAGGAGTTGGTTCTCTTCTTCCACTACGTGGAGGATGGAACTCAGCTGGCTAGGCTTGGTGGCAGGGAATAAAGCTAAAGTTTGTACGAGGGACAATACTCATTCTGTGAGTTAAGCCCATCACTTTTCATTGGCTGCTTTTGTTCCTGTTTGAGCCTGGTTTTGTTATTGTACCCGAATGACAGAGGCTTGGAAATTTATAAAGAGAATAGATTTAGTTGTCTCATAATATTAGTGGTTGGAGCATCCAAACAGCATGGTGCTGGCATAATAGGAAAGGAACTGGGTATGTTCACAAGGGACCATGCTTGCAAAACAGTCCTCTTTTATAATAAGCTGCTCTCCCAGGAACTGACTCACTTCACAGACCAGTACCAACCCGTCCAAGGTCAATTAGGATCACATATCCTAGTCATTTTCCACAAGGCTCTGCCTCTTACAGGCTCCTCCTTCTCCCATCATCAGTTATCACACTGATAACAAGAATGGTTCTTCATCCTCTGTGTCTCATTGTGCACATTAGATGTCCTATGATACCAATGGGATTCTTCTGGCTGGAATAACCTTTGTCAGGTCTCTGTTCCACAATACCCTATTAGAGAGATTTATTTTGTGGTTGTAATGCCTGCAAGGCTAACAGGCCTCTCCCTCTTAGTCTATTTTGTATTTTTTCTATTACACATATAACCAGATAATACACCTGCTAGCTTGCTTGCTTCTTCATTGCCTGCTTCCCCTGTAAGACCAGAAACTCTGCAAAGATGTGCACTCCCCTGTGTCCAGCCTATGCTAGAACCTGGGTGCTCCAGTTTGCTTTCTGTTGCTGTGTTAAAATATCATGGCCAAAAATAACTTAGGGGGGAAAGGAATATTTGGCTACAGTGGAGAGAAGACAGGGTTGGAGCTCAAGGTAGGACCCTGGAGGCAGGGATGGAGACAGAGAGCGAGGACAAGGGCTGATTGCTGGCTTGCTTCCTTTGCTTGTGAGCCATCTTTGTTATATAGTCTAGTCATGGGTGGTACCACCTACTATGGGCTGGGCCCTTCTACATCGATTAGCAACCAAGAAAATGCCCCCACAGTCATGCTTACAGGCCAAATTGATGTAAACAATTCCTTTGTTAAGGTTTCCTCTTTCCAGGTATGCCTATCAATATTAGCCATGACATTGGCCTGACAGGGAACAATTCTGTAGTGTAGGTGATATTGCTCCCATATACAAATGAGGGCGAGAACCCAGATCGCTGAGGCAACCTGCCCCAGGACATACCCCTAGGGGTGAAACAGTCATGTCTTACATTCAGACTTGTCTAATTCCCAGAATAAATGTGTTCGCCTGTTCCCAGGAAGCATGGGCGCTGTTTGCCCTTTAGTCCTTCCTTCATGCTGACTACTCTTTTTGGTGAGAATACTTTTCTCTCCCTTGGAATTAAAAAAAAAAACTCCAAATCTAGTTTCCAAAGAAAATGCCATGGTGATTTCTTGACTGCTAACTACATCATTGAAGCTAGAAATACTTGCCTCTTTCAATTTATTTTTCTTGGAATCCAAATTTTTAGGAATAGTTTTTCATTTTCTCTGGGAACACATCTCTGGTTCTTCTGGGGCTAGGGAGCTCAGGAACAACAGAGATGTGGGATTGGCTCGTTGCTGGGGTTGGGCCTGCTTGCTTGTCTCTGCTTTAGGAACAGTATTGCTTTGGTACCCCCTTTCTTCTTTTATTCAGGACCATGTGTTGGGTCCAGAGACACAGTGCCCCAAATTGTCAACTACTTTCCAGTTTTCTCTGACTCAGAGCTCTGCTTATAGAAGTTCTCTCTGTTAATTTTTTTGTGTGTGTGCCCAACTTAGGGCTGAATATCGAGTCCACCTAATACTCTCAGAAAAAATGAGAACTTTCAAAATTGCCATCCCCAGTGTATGCTGCAGCATGCTAGTCCTGCCTTGCTTCAAGATCCCAAATTCTTATGGCAATGAAAGGCTCAGATATTTGTATGGGAAGCAGGGAGAATAAATAGGAAAGAGAACCTACTAGGGATACCTCTGAGCAGACTTTGAGATGGCGCCTAATATCTCTTAGGCTTCCTCTTCCTGTGGTCCTCCCTGGATCAGGCTGATCAGCCATATAAAACAGTTTTGAGGGAGGCAGATCTGGGGGTGGCTCATTGTATCAACCCCTAGCCACAGCATTGGACTAGAGTTTAGATCTCTAGTGTCTATGTTAGAGCTGGTGAGCCATGGAGACTGCCTGTAAGTGCAAGCAGAGATGGGATCACTAGTGGAAACTAGGTAAATAGGCTAGGTAGAATTGGTGAGATTCAGGTTTAGCGGGAGACTCTGCCTTAATATATAAGGTACAGAGGAATCACAGAAGTTGCCTGAGGTTGACATAGCCTGTGTAGCAAGTTCAGATCTCAAATGCGGATGTTGTTTCAGGAGTTATGATGGTGCCTAAAGCTTGGGATGCTGGAGCTCTGCGTTCATAGGCCACACTAAATATAAAGAGATGAGTTTCCATTTAATTTTCCAACTCTTGGTATTCTAGGCTTAGAAGATTTCAGCATTTATTTCTGTTCATAAGCCACAAAGATAAGAAGATTGGGTATTTTCTAGAACTGACCCCTCAATGTGGCCTCTAACACTGAGATCTGGTGAGAACCAGAGCATTGACAGTATTGACAGTGAGACACAGAGTCAGGCAACAAGTCCTAGAGAGACCCACACATTAGTTAGCTTACAGGACAAGGGATCCAGCGTCACTTCAAAGGACTCTGTCTTGAACTCTTTCTTGGATACCCCAGTGTAGAAGGTGATGTTGCCGGAAAGATAGGCCAGGATGGTGTACAGATTGGAGCTATTGTTCTGGAAGGTGATAGTCACTCTGAAGTCTTTTCCCAGCACAGCATTTTCCACATCAAAGTTCATGTCCACATCAGATCTGGATTTGACCATGCCTTCAGTATTGAGGGTCTTCTTGGCTCCATACATCAGGGCAGTTTCAAGGGCTAGTCTCTCTTCTTCTTGGCCTAAAAGAGATCCACAGATAATGACAGGGAAAGGGAACGCACTCCATGGGGATGACATTGACCCAAAATGCTCTATGCACCACCCTTGTTGACTCATGGTCTCTGAAAGCCAGTTAACCACTCTCTCATAGAAAAGTAGGTATAACCACTGTCTCGGGTTATGTTCTGCAAACCAAGTTATCAGATAGGCAATGGCCTCCAAGGCTGTCAGGATACTTGGTGTCCAGGCATGGTATATCTGTTTGGAAGGCTACTTAGGGGTTTGCACCAATGGGCCAATCAATCTCTTGGGCCATTATTTCTGGGTTTGGCAGGTGCCAAATTGCTTCCCTCTCTGAGTCACTGTCAGAAAGTTAGAATTTAGGGTCATCGGAGCAATGATTTAGGAGATAGTGGCCACTTGCTGTGCCACCTCCTATCATGGATGTTTCTACCTGCTATGGACTTTTCTGCACCCAAATATGATGTGCCCTTTCAATCTGTCTCCTATTTAATTTCTTCCATTTTCTCTTTCTTGAGATGACTTTCAGGCTAGACTTGGTCCTTCTATGCCCTTCTATACCTTCTGCAGTGCCCATCAACCTCAAAACCTTAGGCTCATCAACTTCAAGGCACTAGGCTCTGGTCAACTGGTCTTCCCCTTCCCAAGGACTCCTGGGTCGATCCATGGAGGAAGCTTGATTCAACCTGCTGAAGGTCAATAACTTTCCTGAGCTCATGAAGGTACTGAGCCCTACAACTTTATTATCTCAAAATCTTCCAGTTGCCTCTCATTGAGGACAAGGATTTGGGGCAGCACGGCTGGAATGTTGCTTTGCCCTAATACAGTATGAAACTTAGGTATGGTTTGAGCAAAATGTCTTATGGTCAGTTTCTGGAGGGATAGTAGTGGGAATAGAGAGGCAAGAGAGAGAAAGGGTCTGCTCTAGGGAGGAAGAAGGAGAGATAGTGGGGAAGGAAAGGGAGGAAGAGGAGGCAAGCAGGTGGTGTGCTTCTATGATTTTTGCACTTGGGAGTCTGAGGCAGGAAGATAGTTCAAGGACAGCCTGAGCTACCTAGTGACATCTGCCTTAAAAATCCAAGGGCTGGGAGTACAGCTTAGTGTATGAGCACTTGTTAGCATGAACAAGGTACTATTCCATACACACTTTTCAAACACAGACTCTCTCTCTCTCTCTCTCTCTCTCTCTCTCTCTCTCTCTCTCTCTCTCTCCCTTCCTCCCTCCTCTCTCTCTCTCTCTCTCTCTCTCTCTCTTTCTCTCTCTTTCTCTCTCTCTCTCTCTCTCTCTCTCTCTCTCTCTCTCTCTCACTTTTAAGAGTGAGCAAGAGAGCGGGTGGCAGAGACGCAGAGAGGGAACATACCAGCAATGAGAAAGGGAGAAGAGCAAAGACAGAGACGGACACACAGAGAAAAATAGGATGAGCAGGGGAGGAAGCAGGAAACAGAGTCCTAAATGTAGCCTCAAATGGGGCTGTGCTCAGACTCTGACTACATGACAAGCTGTAGAATACCTCCAAAGCTTGGATAAGATACTTGACTCCAGGGGCAGGCTGTTGAAAGCACAAAAGATGGGAGGCCCCTTCTCTATCCTGAGCACCTCTCCCTATAACTTCTTTTATGGTGTAGGACAGAGATAACAGATGGAGGCGCCTTCTTTGGCTTATGAAAGTTAGGCATGAGAATGGCTGGGTGCGGGGAAATCACTTTAAGATAAGAATGTTGGCTCTTCTAATTCTGCTAATTTAAAGATGTTATCTTCTTCTATACTAAAATTAAGTCAGATAATTAATAACTGAATTCAATAGTGGTGAGGAGGATAATGGATGCTATAAACTATCACTGAATGCTAATTCCGTGGCAGGCCATGGGATGCGTGCTTGCTTGCAACAGCCCTGCTAAGCCTCATAACAAACACAGGCTAGACACTGCAAATACCACCAGTGATATAAGGGTCTGTACATTACAGGACTGTGTGTACACACACACACACACACACACACACACACACACACACACTATAAACTTCTCAGTGAAGACTACAAGAACATGCCAGAAACAATGGGTCTAGAACCAGAATTGGCTCAGACATATGTTTATGAAGCCAATAGAGGAAGACAGGAAGGGAAGGAAGGAAGGAGAGCCCAGCCTCGAAAGTTCAGCAAACTACTTTAGCAGCGATCAACTGGCAAACAGGTCCATGAAAAAGAGAACATTAACAATTATCACTTTGGATGAGGTCCAAGTATGCATTTAGCCAAAGCACAGGAAGTCTGTTGGAGCAGCAAACAAAGAACCAGAGAGGGGCTGCGTGAGGAGAGAGGAGCTGAGGTGGCCTAGGTGTGAGAAAGGGGCAAAGCGAGGCTTATGCTCTGAGCTACCTGAGAGGCTGGTCTGACAGTGCAGACTTCATCCTCCTCCTGTCCTTTAGGGGAGCAGTTTCGGGACAGCAGGCCATCCAGGCAGGAGAGAATAGCAAGGTTTTTCATGGCCCAAGAGAGTTGTCCCTGCTTTGCAGCGGTTATTGTGAGTGCTCTGGTCTCCCAGCACCAGTAAAAAGTTATCTAGAGCCGGACTTTGATTTCTGCGATGCCTCTGTGTTCTGAAGACACAGGGTCAACATCACCTTCCTGGAAACTGTGGTGTTATATAGTCCCTTCATGTTGGATTGTCTTGGACATAGTCTCAACACCCTCTCCCCCGAGGTTCTCATTACTTTGAGAATGTGGCCCTAGATCCCAATCCTCACACCAATGAATTTCCAGTGTTCTTTCCCTTTCCTCAGAACAGTACTTGCCCAGTGCTACGCTACCTCTCTCTGGAAACACAGACTCCAGGAGAGCAGGGATCCCATCTGTCTTGTCACCTTTCTATCACTAGGACTCAGTACCTGCAGGCACTGAGGACCTGGAGGAGGGAGGCTTGCAGATATGCTAATTTCAGTACAAGGCAGAACTTTTGTCTCTATAACTGCAGTAGAGTGCACTCAGCTGACCCATGAGATCACAGCCCTGTGACCACTGCTTTGTCCATGTCACAACTTTGGATTCCTGGACACAGACATTGGGGTGGACAGTACTAAGAGAGAGTCCTTCCCTCATTGATATTGAGGGATAAGTGAAGAGCTATCATAATATAGATTGGTAGATCACAGGTGTCAGGACATTGTCATGTAGAACCTGGAGACATGAGATAGGAAACACCCTTAGACTGCCTGGGTGGCACAAGAGCCCTCTTTGCAGCACAGTGGGTAAAGACAGGGTGGCATGCAAGAGGTTGGCTACTCAGGGACTCTGATCGCTGCTCACCTGACTGTTGTGTGTGGCATTGTGCATGATCAGGCAGTATAGCAAGAAGACCACAAAGTCAGCTAGTGAAGCTTTCTGGGCCATTCCTGGATCATTCTGAAGGTCCAGGAAGACAGTAGGCTATTTTCTCTGCTTTAATGGTCTCAGACTTACATGTCAAAGAGTACCACTTTCGTGGCGAGAGAGGTTTACACGGAGGAGGGGGTTGTAAGCTCGGCTAACTTTCCAGGCAAAAACATAGTCTGAAATACTCCACACACTAGGGTAGCAATGATAGCATTGCTATTAGAAGGTGATGCTATCTCATACTGGACCTTCATCATCATCCTTCAGGCTCTATATTAAGGTTTTGTACACAAGATGCTGTTTTACTCTCATAGCCTGGTTATGGAACCAGAGAGAGGTGCTTGAGGGCTGTTTTAGGTGGCGCAAGTAGAGGATTTACTACCTAATTCTGTGGTAACTAAATGTGAGTGCATAGTGGTTGTCTTCAATGGGGTAGGAAGCAAAGAATGAATGGGCAGGGAAGGGAGTGGAATGGAGGAAGAGGGAGTAGAATTTGAAACCCTTTGGCTTCAGGCTTTTGTGTCATACATAAGGCCTGGGTGAGATGCCGATTTGGGTGAAAGACAACCACAGCTATCCAGGAAGAACATAAATTTGGTAGGCATGGAGCCCACAGAGGGCATTTGGAAGGGAGTGGAGAAAGGTAAGCCTAGTGAGTGCTTCAATAAACACAACAGGGGTTAGGTGTGGTGGAGACCAGAGTTCTGTCAGAGATAGAAGAGAAGAAAGTCATGAAAGGGCCGAATATCGTCAGGAAGTAACCGGGATGGTAACCGGGTAACCGGGATGGTACCTGCACACGCTGATCTCACATGATGCTATGTGGCTAAGAGTGGCTTCAAGGGTGTTCTGTGTGCAGATAGGATCCAGAGGGGAGGAAGGAACAGACTACATATAATTCCCACCCACTTCCCAGGTCTCTCAAGACGTCCATGGCAGATGTGGAAGAGGCACATGTACTAAGTGATACAATGTTGCAAGTGGTTTTGTTAGGAGAAATAATCTGAATATAGATTAACATAAATCTGATTGCTTTTTAGAGGGAGGGAGGAAAGGAGAGATGAAGAGAAGAGAAGAGAGAGAGAGAGAGAGAGAGAGAGAGAGAGAGAGAGAGAGAGAGAGAAGCAATAGCGGAGTAATGGATGGAGTAAAGAGGGAATGTGTCCATCATAAAAAAAGGACATATCGCCTCAGAACATTTCCAGAATTCTAGTTTACAGAGCTGTTAACATTTCTTAATCTTATAGTTTGAAAAAAAAAGTTAAAACTGATCTTGAGTTTTAGTTGAAGTAAAAAATAACCTCTCCACAATCTAACCGTTCATCAGTCCATCCCTACATCTTGCATACTTTCTTTTCTGTCTAATTCATCTTCACAGTTTAGTGTCCATCTTTGGTATATGTGGATCCGGAGAAGTTCCAAAAGATGCCCCCTGAGATCCAGTTAGCCAGGAGCAGTTACTGCTGCCATTTATCGTATACTTGGAGCAGACATCAATAATCAATCCCTTTCCCCACTACGTGACGATGGAGGCCCCAGAGTCTCAGAATAGCACTCCACTGGGCTGTTTACTCAGTGAGAATGTGGTGTATGTGTGTTATCTTTGATCAAGAGATGAGTACGCCACTTGGGATCAAACCTTAGCCTAGAAGGTGGTCGAAATGCCTCTCACAACTAACCACATGAATTAGGAGTTCTAGTTGGTTCAAAACACCTACCACGCTTTCCCTGAGTCTCAGCTTCTTGCTAAAGGGTAGCATCAGTAGCCTTCCTGAACAATGTGTTTTAACATTTATGTATCACAGGCTAAACCTCAGCTTCTCTTTCATAGGTGCGTGCCTTCCTCTCTTAATGGCTAATCCTGCCCCGTTCCTATTTGACCTCCACAGTCACCTCTGGGGCTGACAGTTAATGGTAGCTGGGCTCCGGTGTGTGTTTTCATGTCTTTCCAGTATCGTTCACTGCTGCCCCTCTCTAACTTCTGATCCCAAGGCTAAGCACTGCTCACAGGGATGTGAGCTCGCCTCTCAGCCACCACTCATTCACTACAATCTCATCAGTAGAAAAGAGAAACAGTTCATACCACCATTCTGCATTACTGACTTCCCCAAAGAACGCTTTCCCCAGCACCACCCAAAATTCTTATTTATTCTTTGGACAGGAGTTTTGGTGGTGCCGGCACTCAAACAAGACAGATGCTCTCCTATTGAGCCCAGACTTGGGGTTTCAGGCACATTGCATACCATAGGTGCCAACTCAGTGTGTTGCATATGTGGATACCGCATGACATTATGGCATTCATGGGGTCAGTTTATCAGAACGGGACCAAGTGAATTGTTCTGTCCATTCTGCTCAGACATCGACATGGTACATGACTTGTGTCCTCAGTATTGTGACATTTCGGGGCCCTTTCTGGTTGGGTGTCCTCTGTACCTGAGTCATCTGTCCACCCCATGTCATAATGGTACCTCCCTTCTGGCATGACAAGGACTGGTCTCTGCTTTCCTTCACAGGAAGTGCACAGCAGGGCTGTGGTGTCCCCAGCCCCATGCAGGGTGCCTGTGCTGTGGGATTAAAAACAGTCTGCTGTGGACCCAGCTCTTCCCCCATCCTCTAAGGATTTCCCTTTTGCTTTCCAATTTCTTTCTTTGCATCTCTGTAAGCGAAGGCATCGCCGTGCTTGCTTGGTTTTATTGTGTTTATATCATTTTTAACTTTCCTTCTAGAGAAAAGTCAAAACACCGAGGCGGGAGAGACATCCTTTGGTGTGTTTCTATTGTGCAGCGGATGACTACCAAATACAGAGACTGAACCATTTCAGAAAAACAGGAAAAATTCACGAGTTGAGATGAGACAAATTCTAAACTTCAACACTGCACACCTGTCTCGGTTCAGCAGGCTTTGTCTTTCTAATGCAAATCACCTTTGTAAATAAGGGCAAGAAGGCGGAATACAACATTTAAAATAAACCCTGCACACATTAGCACTTCAGGATTGCCAATGAATATTTAGTATATGCTAATGAGTCATAATTTTTACTCATTCACTAAAATAAATGCCATTCTTATGAATCTCTGGAGACGGACCATTTCCAAAAGATATTGTGTCTTTCTGCACTCAAGACAGCTAGCATCCCCACCCAGCTGGCAGTGGGTATTCTAAGCTAGAAGGGGTAATGAGGTCTGAGGTATCCTAAACTTCTGGATCTGTTTCACATTTCCTGCCTTTGACTATGGTTCTGCTTCCTGAAACCCTATTTTGATTTTTTAAATGAGTCCCCCCCCACTCTTTATTTCTTTGGACTCTTTTGATAGGACCCAGTGTTTTTCTGTTCCACAGCCTTCTCTTAAAATGATCATACTTTTTGTGTGGGGACAGAAACTGTGTCCTGTTCACTGTTAGGATCGTGAGGACAGCACTGTTTCAAATGTAACTGGACACAATAGTACCATTTGAAAAGGACCCTACAATAAAAGTTACCAACCCCTCATCATAACATTTGAAATTGAAACTAACTTTCAATATAATTTTCCTAAATTAATAAGATTTCACTATCTTATCCATCTACCCTATATATCAGAAGGTTTCCATGACAACCCACTTGAACAATGTGTTAAAAATAATTCATACTCAGCAAATGTGAGATAGTCGCTGAAATTTCTATTATTTAGCTAAGTTGATCTAACGCGGATATTGTGTTCTAATGGGATTCCTTAAAATTAAGGCTCATGTAAGCAAGAATGCATTCTAGATAGTCTACTGAAAGAGAACTAGAAACAAACTTCACAAGCCACGGGAAAGGGAAGTTTGTTCAAAACAAGCAAGCAAAATAATGAAGAACTGTGGGTGTTCATTGCTTGGGAGAGTTTATGTTTCTGCCCTTAATGTCAGATGCTGCTGATGCAAGGCATTCTGTGGAACATATTTCATCTTGACACTGAGAAAGTACTAAGAGGAATTGGGAAAATACATCTAAGTTGTAGCAAATTACCTTCCTGAAATTTGTAAGTATCCGTGATATCCTGCATCCCATCTCCTCCAATTTCTTTGGTCACAATTAGCTTCCCGATGTGGGTGGCATCCACGTTCTCTACCACGTGGGTGCCATCTTTCTTAGCTGTGATGTAAACAAGATCACTGTTGACCTGGGAACAGGAGAGGAGAACATTAACGACCGCCAAAGGTTTTGGTTTCTAATTGCAATACTTAACAATCGCTAAAGCATGCAATTAACACGGACGTTCATCAGTGGGTGAGTAGGTACAAATGTGGTATACATAGACAAGGATACTCTTTAGTCATAAAAGGCACAAACCCTGTCATTTGTAGCAGGGCAGGTCCAGCTGGAAGGCATAATGCTAAGTGAAATAAGCCCGATACAGAACTGCAAATTCTACACATTCTCACTTATTTCTGGGGACAGAAACATTGACTTTGAAGAAGAGAAGAATGGAACAGGGTTACTAGAGTCAAGGAAGGGAAGGGGACTGCATGAAAAAGTTCAGTCAGTGGCACCAAAATTCAGTTGGAGGGAAGAAACTCCTCCTGGGTTTTCTATGGCTCTGGTTAATACAGTCTGTGATACGTATCAGAATGTCGAGAAGAGTATAAAGTTCCTAACACGTAAACTGATAGAAGACCAGGGATTATTGCCATCATTTGTGACCAAGCATTGCCATCTCAAACCACACACAGATGCACAAGCACCGTGGCTTGGTTAGGAAAAAGCGAAACGAAAAACAAAGCAAATGTCTCATCTCCGAAATCTTTAATGTTCTGTGTTGTAGACATCCAGAGTGTAGAATTGCTGTGTTCCCTTCTTCAGCAATAGTGAAGCCACTGGACAAGCTCCTTTTAAAAACATTCTGGGGCTAGAGAGATGGTTCTTCCCGTAAAAGTATGTGGCATTAAACCTGACCACCTGAGTTTGAGGACAGAATCAAATCCACAGAGTTCTCCGATGGCCATATACATGCCATGGCATGCACGTGCCTCATCTCTCTCTCTTTCACGCATGCACAGACAGACAGACAGATGGACAGACACACACACACATCAATAATAATAAAGATGCTTTAAAACTTATGAAGGGGAATCCACTTTGGATCAGTTATGACTCAAGGGAGAACATCTGAGGCAGGCCCATTATCAGTGAACCTTTCTTTCTTCTTTTCCTTTCTCTTCCTGTTAAATCCAACCCTGTTTGGGGAAACTGGAAGTATTCTGCTCATTCCTTGCCTTTCTGGACCTTGCTAAGCCAGTGAAGGCCGTGCAGCCTACTTGTACAAGGGGGGAAAGTCAGCTGCATGGATCCTAACCTAACTGCTACGAAAGGGAAGAGGGACAGAGGAGAACCTGATCCCCCTCTTTCTTAGGTGTCTTCATTGGGAGTGACAATGCTTGGAGCTGCTGTCTACCTGGGACAGAAAAACTTGGTCAGCCATGAGATACTGCCAGAGAGGCCAGAGGCTTGCAGGCCCCAGAAGCCATTCAAAGGGAAGAATCTTGGACTGCCAACTTTAGGACTTCTTATAAAAGAAAAAAAAAGCCTGTCAGTTTCAGTCACATTAATGGTGTCAAAATTAAAATATGTTTGTAGCAAAACATATTTTAGTTAAATTATATAATTAAACCATCTAGGAGGAATTCAGACAATTGCTGGTCATTCAGCATCTAAATGAGGCTGTTTGTAGAAATTTGAGATGGTGCCTTGGGATGAAGCAGAACCCACTCTCTTCCAAGGTTCCATATTCCTGTTGTGCTTTCTAGAGGCAGTTAGGTCTGCCCGGAAGGTGATTGCTCTGGACACTACTGTGGGCATATTCTCCCCGTTTTGGAGTTCTATGTATTATCAGGGGATCAGGTAGGAAACAGCAACACTGCCAACGGTCATTGGTATATGCCTTTCCAGCTCTCTCCCAGCTCAGCTCCTGTTCCTTTAAGTGAGATAATAAAAGTGCCTTCCTCACAGGATTACTGGCAGAATTAAATGAAATAAATGCACGTGTACTACTTGCCATAGTGCCTGGCATAGAGGTAACACTCAGTAAATGTTATCGATAATTATGTATTATTTAATAGCTTTCTCAGATAGCGTCCAAAGTGCCAGAGCCCTAATGTTGAGCAAAATAGATCTGGTCCTTCCATTATAGGAGTTGACACAGTGGGAGGGGAGATTTTGGGAGTCGGTATCACCTAGGGGAACTTCAAAAACAAGTAGATGTCTGATTAAGGAGGCTTGGGTGGGGTTCTAAATATATTATATTTTAAAAATGCTCTCAGATGACTCTAATGAGTACTCTAATGGATGAGAACTTCTGGAACACAGTACTGTGCACACAGTGATAGGATAACTCCAAGATTCTTTGTTGGTGCATGGACTAGTGCGGAGGTAGGCAGAGTAACAGGTAGAAATGTGCAAGGTGCATAGGAGTCAATGAGCTGAAGAAGGAGGGAAGGAAGGAGGGAAATCGGCAGGTGCAAGGCCTCTGAACGTCCAGAGAGATGCTGAAGTAGTGGTGGAGAACCTGGGCTCTGATGCTGGGTGTGGACCGGCAGGAAGCCCTGTTAATCACTGTGATTTTCAGGTCTGGTTTCTGTAACATGAAAATCTATCACTCCCGCCTTGCTAGGAATCCTTTTGTGCAGAGTGAGATAAGATCTATGTGAACAGGACTTAAAAACTTCCTAATTGACTTAAACGGGCATGGTCACTATGGGCTAACGGCGGGAACACGATGATGAACTTCTAACTTTAAAATGTGAGGTTAAAGAGAATGACTTTCCATACTTCCTCATAAAATGTTCTGAATTCCCATGGATGTGGCTTCTGCTGAGGAGAATGTAGTGAGCACTGGTAAATGTCCACAGTGTTTCAAGACATCTCGTTGGTGATCATGGAAGCCCCAATCTCAATCTCTGAAGTTCGTATTATTCTATTTGCTAAGGACGTCAGTGCCAAGACTCGTCAGGACAAGTGGAGTTCTGTGGGCCTGTGTCAGGGAGCTATTAGAGAGCTACAATCCCTGAGCCAATCCACAGCTCATTTTCTTGGTCTTGACTTTGGCTGCTCCATAGCTTTTCCCTCTACTTTTCACTTTGTCTGGTCAAGACCTTGTCCCTTTGACTTTCACTTTGGACTAGTGGTCCATGGCTAGTCCTAAACCTTTGACCCAGGCTAGCCCACGACCCCATCCATCCCTCTTGAATTTTTTCCTGAGATAGTCCCATCCCCTTGAATGTCATTGCATACTTCCTCTCCCACCTAGGTACTGCCAGGCTTGGGGCTTGACGGAAAGCAGAGCAAGGAAGGGCAGACACCCGCCTAACAACATTTCTCCTTTGGGGATATTTAAGTGAGCTTCCTGAAAACACTGACATTCCTTTTGTAGGAGGCAAAATAGGCACAACGGCTGTTTCCTTACTTCTACGCTCTCAGAAAAGTGAGATCAAACACCCCTAATCCAAACCCTTGCCACCGCTCACAGTTTCCCAAAAGGATAAGGTTAAATGGGAAGTGATTAAGTCCTGGACTCTGCTTACCTATGGCTGAAGAAACTTACAGAGCGGAAACCCCAGGCCAGCCCAACCACACTGTCGCTTGTGGGAAGAAGAGAGGAGTAACAGGAGGCTGAGATAGTATTTCTGTATGTGTACTAGAGGCAGAGGCAAAGTGACATCAGCATGCTTTCATTCCAGCTGCTGGGGCGCTGCTTCTGTATCTATGTTTAAAGATGAACAATCTAGGTGCTCAAAATGGGCCAGCTGTCTAGGCCACAGCAGTGGTTGTACACATGTGATAGGCCCCAGACTCAGCCAACGGCCGAGGCCACGGCAATGGTTATGCACAGGTGTGCTGCAATGGATAATCACTGCCAGCTGTGCTACTTTCTCTGAACATGGGATAGATAATGACTCCGAAGGGTTGGTATGTAGATCAGTTATGCAGTATAGTATAGGAAAGTATAGAGTAGTATAGTATAGTATGGCATAGTGTAGTGGTTTTCAACTTGTGGGTTGTGACCTCTTTGGAAGTCTAATATCAGATAATCTGCATATCATATATTTACGTTACAATTCACAAAAGTAGCAAAACTAGTTATGAAGTAGCAATGAGGTCATTTTAAGGTTGGGGGTCATCGCAACATGAAGGGTCACAGTATAAGGAAGGCTGAGGACCACATAGGATTTGATGTCTGTTTTTTAAAGGTTATTTATTTGTTCGTGTGTGTGTATTGGGAGGGGCATCTGTATAAGTCAGAGGCATTTGCAACAGTCAGTTCTCTCCTTCCACCTGTGGTCCCAGGGTTTGAACCCATGTTGTCAGGCTTGGCAGCAAGCACTTTTGCTCACCAGATCATCTTGGCAGCTCCTGCCGTTTATTTTTGATACGGGTTATCCTGTGTACCTCAGCTTGGCCTGGAATTCACTATGTAGCCATGGCGGCTTCTGATTTGGTCTTAGACTCCCAAGGCTGGGATTACAGGTGTGCATCCACATCTGGTGTGTGCATCCTCTGCATTTGTGGCCTGTGTTGTCTTTCGTTTGTTTGAATGGAAATCAATGTAGTGAACACCACAGTCCTTCCTCTACACTCAGAGAGACTGTGGCCACGTAGAGCCAGGTATCCTCTCGTGACCACTGGTGTTATCTTCATACCATATCACTCTTGCCTCTGGTCAGACACGGCACTTCCTGTGCAGGTTGTGTTGTTTGTCAGGTCCTTGGGACTCAGGGAGATGGGTCACACCCTCAGTAGGTCAGAGGATCCCTGCAAATTTGTTGCTGGTACCCACAGTATGGTGTACTCCATGTTCTTTGTTACTGGGGACGGAGATGCCTCTTCAAGTTCAGGACCCAACTTTGCTTTGTCCATTTATCTGTGAAGACAACCTCGATACAGGCCCTCTAGAGAAAGCAATAATTCCTCCAGAGCATATGGAGGCCTTGGATTCCTGCTCAGCGAGGGACCTCCTGGCACAACTGCCAAACACTCACCCTGTACTTGACATTTGTCATTGGTAGCTTGGGATTGGGGGAGGCTGGGTCTGCTGTGGATGCTCTCTGCGGGGTCATATGTGTACCTTGTTCCCCATAAGGACTCACAGCATAAGATGCAACTGGGACCTCATCTCCAAGATGTTGTTTTTATCAGTGTTCTCTGTTTATTGTATGTATGTATGTATGTATGTATGTATGTATGTATGTATATACATATGTCTATATGTATGTATGTCTATATGTATATAAATATGTATGCATATATGTATGTATGTTTATATGTATATAAATATGATGTATGTGTATATGTATGTTTGTATGTGTTCATTATGTATGTATACATGTATGTTTGTATGTACACATATATGTATTTATTCATTGCAGCAGATATTGCTCCTACTGATGAGAATGTAGGAAAGTTTACCTTTACAGAGCTTCTGTGTGTGTGTGTGTGTGTATGTGTATAAACCATGTTCGTGCCTGCATGCTTGTGTGACTGTATGTATCTCTATGCATATGTCTATGTGAGGGTGTGTGTGTGTGAGAAAGACAGAGTCACACAGCTGTATATACACTTATGTGCATTACTCTGTGTGTTTGTGTGTGTGTGTGTGTGTGTGTGTGTGTGTGTCCATTTGCAGTTTGGGATAAAGAGTGCAGCAGAATCCGTTGGAAGCACTTAAGGCAGAAGAGAATGGTCTTTCCCAAGAGGCAGTTCCTTACTAAGGACCACTGAGGCACGAGAACATACAAACTTAAAACCATTCAACTCTTATCTCTTCAGAAGACCTGAGGTATGCTGTGCTAGGGAGAGAGGGGGCACCGGGTTTTTGTTTTTTGTTTTGTTTTGTTTTGATTTTTTTTTTTGGACCTGCAGAAACTCAACAATGTGGAGAAGGCATGTGGAGGGAAGGGCACAGGATCCCAGGAATAGATACCTGGCACGCCCCCTTCTGTCCCTGTCTACAAAAAGTAAGAGAGAGGAAAGGGGACATTTTCCATACATCTTTCCCATTTCAGGTTCTACTGGTTTTTAGATACCAAGGAACTCTCCAGAAAAGCTGACAATTAATCGATGAGCTGGATAGTGCGGAAGCTGGTGAGGAATGGCTGGGAAGTCAGCATGCTGAGAGGCAAGAACAGGCGAGCTACCTGCTGACATCCCTCTGGTGGGAAGAGGAAGGATGACACACAGGTGGAGGGAGGGAAGGTGCATCAGCCTCAACCTGAGTCACCGAGACTCATGCTAAAGTCACCCGCTCACCCCTGTGGGGTCCTAGCGAGCCCCTTTTGAGAGAAGGTACCTCATATGCTTGTAGGCAGCTCATTTATCTCTGACAAATAGCTTGGACCTGGAGCCCAGCCTGCACAGCCAAGAAGCCTCTGCAGCGGTGAGAGAGGAGCAATTATCCGCATAGCCTGACGACATTCCTAACACCCTGATCTATATTTAATAACAGCAAAAAGCGCTTGCATTAACAGCTATTAGGACCTTCACTACCGCAAGGAGGGCCATCCTCTCTCCTTCTCTGTAGCAATAAAGCACAATCAAAGTACAAAAAGCAAGCTTCATGGGTTTCAGAGCGATCTCCCATTAAGAGATTCTCAGAGTGTCATAAACTGTCAGATGACAGCAGGGGAGGTTTGTACAGATTTTCAAATCCCCAAATGAAATCAAATGGATAAAACTCCAAGCACTGTAAGGCTGGTCTCTGGAGGCTTCTAGAGGCTTCTAGAAACGGCAATGGCAGGTAGAGTGCATTCCTTCTGTGGATTTCACATCTGTGATGATTTCTGCTGTCTAAATGCTGACACTCACCACCTACGTACCTCTCAACACTATTCCTCTTTTCCTGATGACTGCCATTTGCCTAGTTCAGGTTTGTTATTCTTTGAATGGGAGTGGGCCTCACAGGATAATGTATTTGAACATGTGGTTCCCAGCTGGCAGCACTGTTGGGAGAGGCTGTGGAACCTTTAAGAGAGCTGGGGTCTAGCTGCTCGGGGCAGGTCAACACTGCTACCAGTAGACTTCCTGAGGTAAGGTAGCCAATTGCTTCATGCTCCTGCCTCAGCTGCCGTACCTTCCCCATCACAAGGAATCTTTCCCTTTTAAATCGCTAGCCTAAATATAATCATACTTCCTTTAAGATCTTTTTGTCAGGTGGTGTTTGCTTGTTTATTTTTTGCTTAAAGTGACATAAAGCCCTACTCATTTCCATTATAGAGAGGCAATCCAAGCTCTCCAGTAGGTCTCTTATCTTAAATGATAGTTCCACCCAACCCATGTTCCACAGGCTATCAGGGTCCTGGTTGATTCCTCTTGGCACAGATAATTCTCCCTAGCTTACAGAATAGAAGACTAATTTCTCAGGATATGAAAGTCCCCACATGGACATCCTTTAGCCTTTACCTTTATTTGACATCCTGATACATCATTAGTATGCTGTTGAGTCTGGACTGCTGTTAGCTGACCACACTTAGCACTTGGATGGTTAGGTCATGCCCTCTGCCTGAAATTCCTTTTTTCTATTTATTTAATGTGTGCACTGTGTTGTGCTTGCAGAGGTCAAGAGACAGCTTGCAGCAGTTGGCTCTTGCTATGTGGGCCCCAGAGATTAATCTCACGCTATCAGGCATAGCATCAAGTGATTTTACCTACTGGGCCATCTCACTAGGCTCTCCTGACTTCTGTCTAATAACCTTTGTCTGAATAACCATTGCTCCTTTCCTTGACAGCCTACAGCACTCTGCTCTTAGAACTATGGTCATATCAAGAGGCAATGCTCTTTGGGTTTTGGTAAGATTACGTTTTAATTAAACTCACTGTATGTAGAAGGTTTGATTAGCTAAAAAGGACAGCTTAGGTGAGCGGCAGGGCACACTGTAGCTGTCTGTTATTTTTCCCTGTGGTTATAGGACTGACTGGGACCTGTGACTTGTTGTCGCCCAGTGTCACCAGTGAGAATCTAACCATGTGTGATTATTCTAGGAAGGGATGCTAATTCAAAATCCAAAGTGTGGTTTCTATTGAATTTGTACCATTTCTGCGCACCATTAGAAAGTTTAAAGTTTGTAAGTGGAGATACCATAGGTCAGGAGCCATCTGCATTTGCACAGAGAATCATGGTTGCCAAGCTGCTTCCTGCCTTAGAGTATTAGGGTGTTTGGTATCCTTCAGCTTCTGTCTCCATTTTCTCAATGAATGCATCTCCATGTATGAATGCAATTTTATGTCGACTGTATTGTTCCTACAATAGCTACATGTGTTCTTGGTATTCCCACATTTCATTAATGCTGTGTGGATATATTTATTGATATCTTCCCACCTGAGGATTATACATCCCAAGGACCTGGGCTGTTGAGCTCCCCAAAACCTTCCCTGATGTGAACTAACATGAGATACCTATTCCTTCCCAAGTGACCGCCACACTAAACTCAAGTGCCCACTTGGTTTCAAAATTCAGCATATCTCTTTATTAGCTGCACTACTGGGGAAAGGATATTAGGCTTTTCTTTGCCTTGATTTCCTTTTCGATTCAATGGGGGAGACTGGCAATACTCATTTTAAAAGAGTTGTGGTGAGCATCAAATGACAGGCAAAGTGACTGCACGGCAAGAGCTGGCTACAGAGGCGGTGCCATTCCAGTGTTGATTGCTGTAAATATACCTCAAGGGAGTTCTACATCTCAGACTTTAATACCCTCAAACCCCCCAAGAGACTATCAGTATTCACTTCTACCTGATATCTCTCACCTAGATTTAATTAGCTATTTCCTGTTTTCTAGATCCTGCCCTATTCTGGAATCTTAGACCCTTTACTTAATATCTTTATCAATCCATTAAGTGGACAAAATTTCTCTACTTGAATAGCACTTTATACCTTTCCTTCTCTTTTTGGCTGCTGCTGTGGCTGGTGGTGGTGGTATGTGTGTGTGTTGACTTATGTGTACTGTTGGATCAGTCTTAGGTGGGAGTTACATACTCTGAAACTTTCACAGATAGACCACTTTTAGTGATTCAGTTCATCATTTAATATCTTCAGAACTATGCATGTCAGTTCCTAGGTGTCCAGAACTAAACCCAGGCTTGCAAATCTCTTGCTTTTAGTAGAAATACAACCTCAAAACTTTAAGGCAGGAAAGCGTTAAGAAGGAATTGCATTTAGCATTTGAAAAAAAAAACCCGAGGCTGGAAAGATGTTTGGTTGACAGGAAGCATACAGGATGTACCTGGGAAATCGAGAAGTAGCAACCTGGTGTCTAACTCTTTGACGTGTTAAGAGACGGTGGTGGAAAAATGGCATTTGCCTCTGGCTTTCCACTTACCTCTGCAAAAACAAATGGGGCATCAAACTGGAAGCAGACATGGCCGTGCTTAACGGCTTGAACAGAGGCAGGGCCACAGCGGTACATGCCTGTAGCACATAACAAAGAGGAAGGCAGTGTGAATTTGTAGTTTCCAATCCTGTCCATCCGCAGGACAACACACAGTACTTAGGCAGCCTGACAAACACCAGTACCCCTCAGCTTCACCACCGACTTTGCCTACATGCCTCCATTGGCTACAGGAGACAGATAACGGATGTGTATAGTCAAAAGGGTTCTACTAAAAAGGCCAACCCGATGCCGAATGTGAAGGCCAGAAAAAGACTGTGGGGGCAATTGTATTCCTAATTCTGGTTAGCTGATTACCACCTCATGCACTAAGCTATTTAGTCCCCGTACAGCTGGTACCTATCCTGGCTAGTTTTTTGTCAACTTGGCATAAGCTAGAGTTATTTGTGGGAGGGAAACCTTAACTGGAAAAATGTCTCTATTAGGCTGACCCACGGGCAAGTCTGTGGGGACATTTTCTTGATCAGTGATTGATATCAGAATACTGAGTCCATTGCAGGTATCCTTAGGCAGATGGTTCTGGCTATATAAGAGAGGAGACTGAGCAGGCTAACCAGATCACCTCTCCTGATTTCCCTTCATGATGGACTATAACCCTGAGCCAGAATTAATCTTTTCCTCCCTTTTCATTATGCTATTTAATGGAGCAACAGAAGTCTATATCTGGTATAGATGTGGGCTGTATCTGGTACCTCCAATAGTTGTATTGAGCTTTTTTTGACTGTTGTTTTGTTTCTGATGTTTGTCAGGTTCGATTATAGAACTTGGGCACTAACCATGTCCATTAACTAATGATCCTCATTTAACAATTCAGCGCGGCCATGCTTATGTTTCTAAAAATCCATTAAACTCTAGCCATCTAGGAACACTTTCTAAGCGATTAGCTGATATTAGTTCCCTTTGAATCTCCTCGTACTCTAGAGTCCAGCTAGCATGACACTCTCTTCATAAATGCCAGTATCACAGCATGGCATAATCACGGCTGTAGACTGAATGCTTCTGTATCTATGAAGATGTATGACATCACCACCTTGGACCAACACCACACAACAGAGATGAATGCACCTGGGGTCTACAGTCCATTGATGTGTATTATGTAAAAAAGAGCGTGATTCTATAAGAATCTGGGGTTGGTCACAGCTGCTGCTGATTATCAAGGTTGGAAAGTTAGACGACAAATGTCTACCCACTCAGGTTTTGAAACAGAACATCAGGAGACATCAGGCTTTAAAAGAACAACAATTTAATTATTTTCAATGTCTTTATTTTCTCTCTAGCCTTTTACCACCTTATCACTGTGGATCAGGGAGGGCTGAAGTTTATTTTATAGCCCTAGCAAAAAATGCTTACCCAGATATTTTTTTCACCCTTGTCTTCAAAACTGCTTATCAAAGCAAGAGTAGATGAATTATATAAGTTATATTCTTTTTCGAAAAGTTGTAAAACAATCAGGGCAACGCTGACTATGGAAACGAATTAAAATTTGATTGACAGGCAGTTAATCCTGTATGCGTGCCCAGCAAGCACATTTCTAGTATCAGTTCCTAAAAAGGGTGCTACCCACCCACACACCTCGGTGAGCAGTCAAGTGAATAGAAAAAAGGTGGGCTTACCATCGCTGTTTTCTTGGGGTGTGCTGTCCACAGCTTGCCAGCCTCCAAATCCAACAGGGAGATCAGGCCTCGTCATCCATGCTTCATTCCAGCAGTGGTAGTTCCTAAGGAGACAACCCTGAACAGGTTACACTTCCCATAAGCACCCCATGTTCCTAACAACCAAAGAGAGGCCTTGAGTCTATGCTATGATTACTTGCTTTGGAGAATGCCAGGGTCGCCAGATTTGAATCTGTGGTACATGCATTCCTGTTGGCATTCTTTGGAGTCCCTGATATGACTGGCCATTGCTGCCCCTTTGCCCAAAATCAGCTTCAAGGTCATCCAGAGATACTGTAACAGTTTTGATCTTAACCATCCGTGGAGAGAGAGAGAGCTTACAATGGTCAAAGGTAGGGAGGAAATGTCAGCTTCAGTTAAATATTTCTCTTTTCTTTTTTCACATGGTTTCAATTTACACACAACATATTCTAAAGCCACTTAGTAATACTTATTTGTGTTTATGGTCTTAGACCATTGTCATAGAAATGATAACATTATCTCCTGATTATACTTCTCTAACTCTGTGGTAATTTGCATTTGATGTTCAATGAGAAGAAAAGGTTACCAGGGCCAAATGTGTCTTTATCCTTCAACAAAAGCAGGCACCCCACGAGGTAAGGCCTTTTGAAACTCCCCAGAACCTTGCATATGACCCTTGAAGCAAGAGCACAGAATGAAATGTCATCATGAATTGTATTATTATGTCCTTGGAACGACCTGAGATTATATGACAGTAGAGAATCAAACGACAGCACATTAACCCGTGAGCACTATGGGAAATGTTCATATAGTAATAAGGATTTAATAGTAGCTATTGCTCATTCTGTTTCTAACGCTGATGGTTTCAGGCCCAGCCATCATCCATTCTCCTGAAAAGTCCCTCAGTATCAGGAGTTTGTGCATGGCCCCATCTCTCTCAATTCTAGCCATTTCTAATTGGGCCATTCAAGGGATTCTAACACAATCACACATCCACAATGCACAGGGCACCTTGCTGAGTGCTGACAAGTCAAAGATGATCAGGGGATGAATTGTAGATTCTCTCACGAGGAACCTCGCAAGGTATAAGGAATACCAACATACACATCACTTGCCAATTATTAAAACATGCTGTATATTTGTGGCAAGGTTTAATTAAGAGAATATGGGGATGCATTTAGAACAGGGCTTGACATATGTAAGTGTTCAAACAATGGAACCCAGGTTTTAAAATATAATTAATGAAAGTGACAAGTGCTAAAATAGAAATTTCCTGGGGATGCCATGGGATCACTGAGTGACAGATGGCTGGTCTCGGGGCATTGAGGAAGTCTGTGTAGAGGTGGTGGCAGTTTTTCTGAGACCTGAATAATGAAGAGGAGGTTAGTAGATTGACAAAGAGTAAAGAAAAACCAATCTGTGAAGGCAAAAAAGAAATGGCCACAGTTATGTCTAGGGTACTAAAACCGAATCAGAGTTGGGAGTGCAACTATAAAAAACACCTAACTTGCCTACATTGTAAAAATTTGTATGTATCTTAATACGCTTGATTGTCACCAAACCTGTGAATTCTGTCATATCAGCCCAGCATACAAGGGGGGGGGGGAAGCATAGAGCATTTAAGAAGCTAACCTTAGATCACATAGGTCAATGGTAGAGCTCTACAATTGATGCTCTTAATACTGAACACTGTCACATGGGTAAGGACAAAATTGTAAGACATTTTGAATTAAATTAGGTGCTTTGCTTTTAATAGAAGCAACTGAAATAATTCAAGTAATAGAATAAAATTTACCAACTGGTCTTGTGGAAGAGAGGTCATGCCTTCGTTCTTCAGATTTGGCACAATCTTTCCTCCCACCAACACACACACACATGCACACTGAAACTCTGCAATAATCTACAATGTTCTAACAAAGATCTACCACAAAGACAGTCATCACCGTGGGGTGGGGATGAAAATCCCATCTGAAGGTACAGTCAAAGTTCCTGTGTGAACTCTCTGTACCAATGGTTCTCAACTTGTGGGTCAGGAACCTTTCACAGGGGTCACCTAAGACCACCAGAAAACACAGATGTTTATATTACTATTCATAAAAGTAGCAAAATTATCATTATGAAGAGTCAACAAAATTAATTTTATAGTTGGGGAGTTACCAAAACATGAGGAACTGTATTAAAAGGTCTCAGCAGAAGGATGGTTGAGAGCTACTGCCCTGTAGAGTCAAGGGTTACCGTGAACTTCTGATCCATCTCTATACCTCTGGAGAACTGGGACTACAAACCAGGATCTTCACACCTGAGAATCAAACTCAGGGTTTCATGCGTGCAAGGTAAGTACTCTACCAGCTGAGCTACATCCCAAGCTCCAAGAAAGATGTGTGTTTCAACAGAGTGAGAAAGCAAAGAGCGAAGTTTATATTGGCAATGGTGGAGATTGTGGCATTGTGATTATGCTAGAGTCTCTTGATTGATCAACCCAATTAGAAATGACTAGAAGGAGAGAAAGAGAGAGAGAGAGAGAGAGAGAGAGAGAGAGAGAGAGAGAGAGGAGAGAGAGAGAGAGAGAGAGAGAACCATAGAGTGGGGCAAAATTCCATTGGTGAAGAGGGGACAAAGTGCAGTAGAGTATTCTAGAAGAGGGATCTAAGTAGTGAAGAGTAGAAGAAAATAGTTCCTGAGTCAGGAACTATTGCATAACACAATACAAGGAAGATGGCTTTGAATAGTTAATATTAGGCATAGCTGACATCCATCTACTTCCTACCCATTGGCTCTTTTGGTATGAGAAGGGCCAATGGGAAGGAAGTGGGAATAAGGGCTCAGTTAAGAAGGGTCAAGTGGTAGAGGCCAGGGAGAGTCGGTGGGACAGACATAGGAAGTTATGCCAGGTCTCCAGAGAAGTAAGGATGTGGTGAGGCCCATGATGTGTGGTCTCTGAGCAGGAGCAAGAGATGAGGTTCTACCAGAGAACGACCTCTGCCTCAGGATGGTCACTTTGTGTGGCATCTTGCCTGTCTAGCTCCAGAAGAGAGGCAGAGGCACCAGAGAAGACAGCAAACAGACATTTCCAGGGCAGAATGGGCAGTAGCCTGCTTTCATCAAGGTTCTCCCCATTTCACAACCCCCTCCCAAGATGAATAGGATCCAGATTATTCTTATTAAATGCAGATCTCCTTGACAAGGTTAACCTGGGACAAGATAAATACTCTGTATTTCAGATCTCGGGCAAAGACATTTCTCTAAAGATATTTCTTTTCAAATGGCCAGGAGGTTGGAAATGTTACCTCTTAGTATATTACCTAATTGCTTACCCATGAGGTCCAGCTTGCAGTTTCACTTACCGCTAAGATGCTATCTATGTTTGAAAAGTTTCCTCACAGTGTAAGGAGCTCACAGGCAGTAGAGAGATTGATAGCTGTACTGTTTGACCATGGGTGGCAAGGTCAGTGGCTTAGCAGCCAGCTGCCCACGAGCAGTGGGAGAGGCAGTCACCTACCTACACAGCTATGGGGACTGTTCACAATGTAGTTAGCTTTCTTTGCTCGGGATGGATAGGGAAGCCCTGAGAACTCTCCTTTTAGCATACGGACTGGTCTGCTCTATCCTAAGCTCCCCCATGAGAGGGGCTATATTTACAGGCATTTACAGTTTTTGTTTTAAATATTTAAATGGCTTATAGAGGTACTTAACAGAAAGGGGGAAAACTTGTTTCTGGCTTGTACTTTTTGAAGTTTAGTTTTGTTTATTGTAATTCACACACACTCCTGAGGGTGGAAGTTTCCAAATGATATCATTTCTTTTTTGGCCTGATAAACTTCCACTAACATTTCTTTTCTATTTTTTTAAAAAAATTTAAATCGTCAAATAATAATATAAGGAAACTACACATTGAACACACATTTGTGGGATTAAATGTGATTTCAAATATATTTTTCATTTTTTTTAAATTTATTTTATTTTCATATGTTGTGGTTTTTTGTCTGCGTTTATTATCTGTGCATCACGTGTGTGTGCGTATGTGCGTGCTTGAGTGCGTGTGTTCCTAGTGCCTGTGGAGGTCAGAGGTGAGCTTCTTAACTCCTGTAGCTGGAGTAACAAGACATTTTTTTGCCAACTATTGATATGTGGGTGCTGGGAATGGAATCAAACTCAGGTCTATTGGAAGAGCAGCCAGCGTTCTTACTGCTGAGAGAGCTCTCCAGCCCTGTAAAAATTTACACGTATATCTATGTGAAATTTCATGTGTATGTATGGGTTTGTCCATGGGAGTGTAGCACGTGAAATGCTCAGAATTTGGTGTTGGACCCCTGGAGGTGGGATTACAGGTGGTTCTGAGCTGCCTGACATGGGTGGAAATTCTTGGGGGATTTGTAGAAAGTGCAACTCTGCTTTTCAAACATTAGCCTGCTTCCTTCCTTCCCTAAGAGCTCCTCTCTGCTTTTTTGTGGTATGTGTGCTGCTATCACCTCCTCCTTCCCCTCTCCAAGCCCTTCCCCAGCCCTCCTTCAGTCTTTATTTCCCCTTGCACTGCCTCCTTTCCTGTCTCATGACCCACATTCTCCAAATACATACAAACTAAATTATAGGGCTATTTCTTAAACCTAGGATCTGAACATGAAAAAAAGAGGTATTTACCTTTCTGACTCTGGGTTACTGTGCTTAATATGATAATTTACGCTGTTACCTATTTTTTTCCCTGTAAATGTTATGACTGCATTTCTCTTTATGGCTGAAAACAATTCCATTTTGTGTATGGACCACATTGTTTCATCCATTCATCTATTGATGGGCTTCAAGGCTGGCTCCTTGTTCTGGTTATTGTGAAAAACGCAACTGTAAACATGCATCTACTTCTGTGGCTCTGTTTTGTACTTTCTCATGCTCTCTCCTGGAGACAGATATGCTGTGAGGAGGTCTGGGTACAGACGACACTTTCATTCATGTGGCATGTGTTGCAAGTGATGTCTAAAACTGCAAACAATGCCAAGTCTAGCGTATACTGTAGTATTTCCTATGTAGCTTGTCTTAGTTAGGGTTCTATTGCTGTGAAGAGATACCATGACCATAGCAACTCTTATAAAGAAAACATTTAAGTGGGGCTGGATTACAGTTTCAGAGGCTCAGTCCATTATTGTCATGATGAGTAGCATGGCAGCATGCAGGCAGACATGGTGCTGGAGAAGGAGATGAGAGTTCTGCTTCTTGACCCACAGGCAGCAGAAGACTGCCACAGTGGACATAACTTGAATATATGAGACCATACAGCTGTCCCCACCATGACACACTTCTTCCAACAAGGCTATACTTCTACTCCAAAAGGCAATACCTCCTAATAGTTATATTCCTTATGGGCTAGGCATTCAAACACATGAGTGTATGGGGCTCATTTCTGTTCAACCCACCACATAGCCATACCAAAGACGAAATATTTCAATAGGACAAATATAAAAGCACACCGCCAACACAGTTTGCAATAATGTCACTCATATCCTGGCTGCGATGGAGCAGGTTGGTATGGGATTTCACCATGCTGCTCTGAATGACCTGAAATTTAAAACATGAATTTTAGGGACTGGAGAGATGTGTCAGCAAGTTAAGTGGACTTGCTGCTTTTGCAGAAGACCCACATTGGATGGCTCGCAATAGGACAGAGGTCTCTAAGTCGAGCTCCAGGGAATCCAAGGGACTCTGAGAGTATTGCACTTATGGGTACAAAGCCATATGCAGACACACATATATACTACCATATAAATGTACAAATATAGTTTATATGCACATATATAAAACACACAGTTTACAATGTAAACAGAAAAATAGTTTTTGAAATCTAAATTGCTTATTTCTGGAGTTTTTCATTTAATTATTAGACTGTGGTTGATCAGGGGTAACTAAAATCATGGCAAGTGACACCTCAGCTAGAGAGCCACTATATTGGTTGGCAGAATTGTGAGGGTATCTGCAAGGTGTCTATACACTGGAGTTTCTCATCTTATTTACTTGCTGTTTGTGGTGCTGGGGATCAAAGCAGGGGCGATGAATAATGCTAGGCAAAACACTCTAGTGCTGAGCTACACCCTTGCCCTCTAGTGTAGTTTTATTTAGCTACAAAGAAAGAAAAAAATCATGTTCTTTGCAGGAAATGCATAGAACTGGATATTATCACATTGAATGAAATAACACAGATTCAGAGAGATTCTTTCTTTTACTGGGAATGTAGGGAGATAAGAATATTAAAAAGGGGAGAGAGAGGGAGAGAGGAGAAGATGTAACGGAAGAGGGGATGTGATCAAGTGCTTTATATGCCCACACAGGAATGTCATCCCAAAGCCCGACATTTCTTACAGCGAACCTTATGGTAGCAATAGCAGTAATAGTAATAACAATAAAGATCCATGGTTCCATGTTTTTTGTAGATATCACATTTGGAACCTGAGTTCTTGCTGCAGTTTCAGAGTCTCTAATGTTGAAAGACTTACAAGCCTCCAAAGTTGTGTAGCTTTTATATTGCCTCTTTCTGAAGAAGGAATAAACAGTAATTGAAATAACTTTCATGAGAGTTGTCTAATGAAAATGAAATTTCTTGGGGGACCACAATGACGGAAGTGACGAGCTCTTCTGTAAGTCACTTCCTTTATTCCATATGTATTGTATATGTATTATATCACATATGCATCAACATTGCATATTATAATATATCCGTATGTATAACATCCATACTTATATCACATATGTATCATATCATATCATACCATATCATATCATATCATATATCACAGGCTAACTCAGCAAGATTAGGAGTCAAGACTAGAGAAGTATTTGCCACATTTTGGGAAAGGGCTTTGTTGAAGCTACTTCCTGGATCGAGAAGAGAAGCTTATCAGTGTATTGGATAGGATGTCAAATTGACAAAGGCTAGCATCATTCGAGAGGAGAGATTCTCAATTGAGAAGATGCCACCATAAGATTGGGCTATAAGCAAGCCTGTGGAGGCATTTTCTTAATTAATTAATTAGTGACTGATAGGTGAGGGACCACTGTGGGTAGTACTATCCCTGGGCTGGTGTCTTGGCTTCTATATAAAAGCAGGCTGAGTAAGCCGATAAACAGCACCCCTTCATGGCCTCCGCATCAGTTTCTGTCTCTAGGTTCCTGACATGTTTGAGGTCCTTCCTGGCTTTCTTCAATGGATGGTGATACATAAACATTTATAAACCCTCTCCTCTCCAAGTTGCTTTGGTCAAGGTTTTGTTTTGTTTTGTTTTGTTTTGTTTTGTTTTGTTTTGTTTTGTTTTGTTTTGGTTTGGTTTGGTTTTGGTTTTGGTTTTGGTTTTTATCATGCAATGAAAATCTGAACTAGAACAAGTTAGGAAGTTAATAAAACATATAAGAGTTGGGAAGTTCATGAAATTTAAGAGATTTGAACGATCTCTTGGGAGGATTATGAAAGCAATAATCAGTTATTGGGGAGAGGAAAGCTTGTTTGCCAGAGCGGCCTGAAGTTGGGCAAAGAACTCCAGAGACCCAACTTTCATGACTACCCACACTGGAATGGGCTCTTTGGTGATGTACCTACTTTCTAGCTATCTGTCTTTCCTCAAGTAACCCCTCATGTGTGTTCCAGAAGTATCCACGAGCATTCGTTTAGTTTATCATTTGACCCCATAAACCTATTGGTTTTGAACTTATACACAGAAATCAACAACATAAAGTGAAAAATTCAGGGCCTAAGAATGTTCCTCCTTGCATGATTTACAAGAAGGGGAAAACTGAGAACTCCAGTAAGTGACCAAATGATTTTAAACCCAAAGAAGGCAGGAGTTATGTCTGTGACATATGCATGTGTAGAAGCTACGCTCCAGAGTACCACAGACGGTGCACGCTCATTGACTCTGGGCATCAGACTGGATAGAGGCCCCAGCAGACAGTCTGAGCGCCCATCTGAGATGCCAAGCAAATGCTCCAGCCAACCTGTGCCAAATTTCCAGCTCAGGGAAATTGCTTGACAGGAAAAATGTGTTGGGTTAAGCTGAAGAGTCTGGAACTTCACTATGAAGTAATAAAAATACACGCGATCTACAGAGACATGAAAGGATGCTCAAAAACATTACAAATATTCTGAGTAGTTAGAAAGGCGGTGACCCTTGCTCTTCTATGTTTTTGTAATATTTGAAAAATAATAATAAACATTTACACCTTTCTTTCCCAAAATTGATGTGAATACTTTAATATTTCATTGTGTGTGTGTGTGTGTGTGTGTGTGTGTGTGTGTGTATGTGTGTGTGTGTTTATCTGCTCAAGACCATTAGAGATCTGAGGACAAATTGCAGAAGCCATTTCTCTCTTTACACCATCCAGATTCTGGGGAACAAACTCAGACTGTCAGGCTTGGTGGTGTCTTTACCTATTATGCCATCTCACCAGCCCAAGATGACTAAGCTTTTTTTTTTTAAATCAGAAGTTAAACTGTGGTCAAAGTCTGCCCTAGGCCTGTCATCAGATGGTGAGGTGCAGGAGCCTATGGAATGGAGGACAGCTGGACAGAGAATATAGCTAAATTTCCTGGATTCATGTGATTAAGATTTTAAAAAGCAAAGCAGTTATTTTAAGAAAGCAAACCTTTACCTTGGCTCACCACTTAAATATCCTATAGCTTTGGGTAACCATTTAAACACCCCATAGGGTTAGCTCATTTATAATCTTCCAGAAAAGTTTCACAGAAAGGGTTCTTAGAAGAAAGAGGCTTAGCATGGATCGATCTGCATTCTTCTACATGTTGACCTCCAGTTGAACCAGCACCATTTGCTGAAAATGCTATCTTTTTTCCATTTGATGGTTTTGGCTCCTTTGTCAAAAATCAAGTGACCATAGGTGTGTGGGTTCATTTCTGGGTCTTCAATTCTATTCCATTGGTCTATCTGTCTGTCTCTGTACCAATACCATGCAGTTTTTATCACTATTGCTCTGTAATACTGCTTGAGTTCAGGGATAGTGATTCCCCCTGAAGTCCTTTTATTGTTGAGGATAGCTTTAGCTATCCTGGGTTTTTTGTTATTCCAGATGAATTTGCAAATTGTTCTGTCTAACTCTTTGAAGAATTGGATTGGTATTTTGATGGGGATTGCATTGAATCTGTAGATTGCTTTTGGTAAAATGGCCATTTTTACTATATTAATCCTGCCAATCCATGAGCATGGGAGATCTTTCCATCACCCTGTACAAAGCTTAAGTCCAAGTGGATCAAGGACCTCCACATCAAACCAGACACACTCAAACTAATAGAAGAAAAACTAGGGAAGCATCTGGAACACATGGGCACTGGAAAAAACTTCCTAAACAAAACACCAATGGCTTACGCTCTAACCGCTCTAAGATCAAGAATCGACAAATGGGATCTCATAAAACTACAAAGCTTCTGTAAGGCAAAGGACACGGTGGTTAGGACAAAACGGAACCAACAGATTGGGAAAAGATCTTTACCAATCCTACAACAGATAGAGGCCTTATATCCAAAATATACAAAGAACTCAAGAAGTTAGACCGCAGGGAAACAAATAACCCTATTAAAAAATGGGGTTCAGAGCTAAACAAACAATTCACAGCTGAGGAATGCCGAATGGCTGAGAAACACCTAAAGAAATGTTCAACATCTTTAGTCATAAGGGAAATGCAAATCAAAACAACCCTGAGATTTCACCTCACACCAGTGAGAATGGCTAAGATCAAAAACTCAGGGGACAACAGATGCTGGCGAGGATGTGGAGGAAGAGGAACACTCCTCCATTGTTGGTGGGATTTCAAACTGGTACAACCATTCTGGAAATCAGTCTGGAGAATCCTCAGAAAATTGGACATTGAACTGCCTGAGGATCCAGCTATACCTCTCTTGGGCATATACCCAAAAGATGCCCCAACATATAAAAAAGACACGTGCTCCACTATGTTCATAGCAGCCTTATTTATAATAGCCAGAAGCTGGAAAGAACCCAGATGCCCTTCAACAGAGGAATGGATACAGAAAATGTGGTACATCTACACAATGGAATATTACTCAGCTATCAAAAACAACGACTTTATGAAATTCGTAGGCAAATGGTTGGAACTGGAAAACATCATCCTGAGTGAGCTAACCCAATCACAGAAAGACATACATGGTATGCACTCATTGATAAGTGGCTATTAGCCCAAATGCTTGAATTACCCTAGATGCCTAGAGCAAATGAAACTCAAGACGGATGATCAAAATGTGAATGCTTCACTCCTTCTTTAAAAGGGGAACAAGAATACCCTTGGCAGGGAAGAGAGAGGCAAAGATTAAAACAGAGACTGAAGGAACACCCATTCAGAGTCTGCCCCACATGTGGCCCATACATATATAGCCACCCAATTAGACAAGATGGATGAAGCAAAGAAGTGCAGACCGACAGGAGCCGGATGTAGATCGCTCCTAAGAGACACAGCCAGAATACAGCAAATACAGAGGCGAATGCCAGCAGCAAACCACTGAACTGAGAATAGGAACCCCGTTGAAGGAATCAGAGAAAGAACTGGAAGAGCTTGAAGGGGCTAGAGACCCCATATGTACAACAATGCTAAGCAACCAGAGCTTCCAGGGACTAAGCCCCTACCCAAAGACTATACATGGACTGACCCTGGACTCTGACCTCATAGGTAGCAATGCATATCCTAGTAAGAGCACCAGTGGAAGGGGAAGCCCTGGGTCCTGCTAAGACTGAACCCCCAGTGAACTAGACTGGTGGGGGGAGGGCGGCAATGGGGGGAGGGTTGGGAGGGGAACACCCATAAGGAAGGGGAGGGGGGAGGGGGATGTTTGCCCGGATACCGGGAAAGGGAATAACACTTGAAATGTATATAAGAAATACTCAAGTTAATAAAAAAAAAAAAGAAGAAAGAGGCTTAAAATTTTGTTTGTGTAGCTTCATAAAGGCTCTTGGGAGAGCATAAATTAGATTCAGAGAAAGCCCTGGGAGAGAGGCCTTGGAGCAATTTCAAGTGTGAGCCAAATATTTGAAATTCTTTCATTTGTAAAGATGGTAGGGACTGGAGGGCAGGCAGGCACTGGGCTACTTTGCAGATTATTTGTGTTTGGGTGGTAGATGGAATTATCCCTGTATTCCTGGGTGTTCTGATTTTCCAGTACAGTCATGACACAGGTGACAAACATGACAGCATACCTGGAATGTGGTCATAGGAAGGAGATGGGAATGGGATGGAAGGGGAGGGAATCAGGGGCAACAAGTGGAAACAATCTGGTGGACTCTGGGAATTATTAACAAGACACTTCAAGGTAGAAATGAAAGTGGAGATTGAGAAAAACCATGACAGCTAGGAAATACAAAGAGGCGAGATGGCAGAATCAAACTGTTCAGAGGAAGGCTGGTAGAATCATTTATGAAGCTGGGTGCTGGGAGCTAGGGCCTTGGAGCATGGACTTCCTTCAGAATGTACCCATTCTTTGCTAGGTTTGTGAAGGAGCACTTGAATCCTTCCTGAGGTCATGGCAATCGAAGGCCAAGGCCAGAGGTCTGGGCAGGTGGAAACCAGCCAGCTCACCCCTCTTTCTCAGCACAGTTGCCTTAGTCCTTATCAGTGAGGAGCCACCTGAACAACCCTTGATAATCTGCATGAAGATTCTGGGAGGTGGGTGGTTAGTGGAGGATGCCAGGAAAGAACCAATTATCCATCCCTCCAGAAGAAGCAACATCTTTTAGTTTATACTGCAAGGAATTCTACTATTCACTGAAAAGTCAATTATACTCTCTTGAGTCACATAAGACACAAGGTGCATATGGGATGGGAGTGAACTTGAGGATGTGTGTTGTCTTAGTCAGGGTTTCTTTTCCTGCACAAACATGACCAAGAAGCACGTTGGGGAGGAAAGGGTTTATTCAGCTCACACTTCCACATTGCTGTTCATCACCAAAGGAAGTCAGGACTGGAGCTCAAGCAGGTCAGGAAGCAGGAGCTGATGCAGAGGCCAGGGAGGGATGTTACTTGCTGGATTGCTTCCCCTGGCTCACTCAGCTTGCTCTCTTATAGAACCTAAGACCACCAGCCCAGGGACAACACCACCCACAATGGGCTGGGTCCTTCTGCTCTTGATCACTAGTTGAGAAAATGCCTTACAGCTGAGTTCATCAAGGCATTTCCTCAAGGGAGACTCCTTTCTTTGTGATAACTTCAGCTTGTATCAAGTTGACACACAAAACCAGCCAGCATAGTTGTGATGCCCAAGACAAAACTTGTATTTATCAAAGTCATTAGCAACTGTTCTGATCCAGATGGGCACCAGATAAGAACACCAACTTTAAAGGCTAGTATGACTCTTAAAGGATATACCAACTAAACATCACTGCAGAACTCAACTGCTTTATGAAAGGGAAAAAAAGTAGTACTTAATCTGAGTCTCTTTAGCAAGTCATGTGGAAGCATGCTGTTCATTACTTCTGAGAGTAAATCTATTCCACTTGTGACCTCTGAGGTACAGGTATCGTGAATATTTATTACAAAATAATCACAGCTGTTTCCATAAAAGATATTTTTATAAAATTGGGGAATGATATCTCATTTTTCTTCTTTCATCATTTCTGTGTTTTAAACATACTATCAGTGAGTAGAAGAGACTGAGGATGAAACTCAATATAGCAAAAATCAAGCACTGATAGAAGCTCCTAAGCAGACCATAGAAAAGCAATCCAATGAAAACTAAGCCCGGGATGCTCAAGAAAGTGGTACCTGTTTGTATAATTTGCATTTGTCAGAGTGAACAGAAGCCCCTCCCACCCCTGTGCGAGATTCATATTGAAAATGAGACCCTGTTTAGTTCATCACGCTTTCTGGCATAGCAAGTTCGAAATTGCGTTCCTGGCTGAAAATGAAGAAGAGATTGGATTTTTGAAGATATGAATTTGTATGTAATGTATAAAAACTTTCTATAATAAATTCGGTCCAAGTTTTTCCATAATTATTAGAGAGGATCAAAAACCAGCCAACAGTCTCAGTAGGTTCCAAAGTTCTTATTTTGCATTATAAGGATGTTTATGAATAATTATTCTACGGTTGATAGCTCTTATTTTTACCTTTTAAAGATTTTTTCTGTTCAATTTTTAAAAACTAAAATATAATTACATTGTTTCTCTCAGCCTTTCATCTCCTCAGACCATTCTCTGTAACCCCCTCATTTGTCCCTCCTGAAATCATGGTCTCCTTTTCTTTAATTATTTTTGTATATGCAAATATATAAATATATATGCCTAAATATCTGACTGCAGCCTGTTCAATTCATTTAATATTACTTATATGTTTGACTTTAGAGATGAACATGTGGTGCTGCATAGCCATTTCTGGTGTTCTCAGCCCTCCTTAGTTGCCTGTAGTTTTCTGGGTACAGATGGGGCCCTGTCAGATTTCCCTCTTCCGTGTTAGCATGTCTGCTGATGGTATATTTCAGGTCTTGTGCTTAGGCAGCCATTTTGCTGAGATATCACGGCTGAAGATTCCCTGACATTCCTAAAAGACATAATTTCACAGCAGATTTTCTGGTCCTCTGATGATTACAATCTTTCTGCTCTTTCTGATGCATTGTTCCCTGAGCCTTAGGTACAGGAGTAATGTAAATTGGAACAGCTATGGAGGGGTGTCCAAGCTCACATGTTCTCTGCATCTGTGACTTTCTGTAATGGTCTCTGTTGCAAAAAGAAGCTTCTTTGATAAAGGATCAACACCCTTATCTGGCTGGATTTTAGTACATGATATCTATAGCTGTTATTTTAAAATACATTTTAGAGCTATCTTATTAACTTTATAATGAAATTAGCCTTGATGATACATAGTTGATTAGCTTCCAACTTTTTTTCTGGTAAGTACGAATGGTGTAGGTGGTGAGTTTCTCTTAGATAGAACGTAGGTTAAATCAGAATCTACAATATCCTTAATCAAAATATCTTACCACTTGTTTTTATTTTCTTATTTTTTACAGATGATACCCTACTTCTTTCCTGTCCTGCCAAATTTCACAAGAAGTGTATGTAATTATCTTTGCCTACTGTCTGGCAAGATGAGCAGTACACAGGTTACAAAGATTTGTTGAAGATATCCCAGTAGGATGGTAGAAAGAGGAAGGGAGTCTAATGTAATAGTCTAGAAGCTTTAAAGAACAATACTCTCCCCCAGACAAGAGTTCCCTTTCCTATATCCATTTATTATATTAAAATGGAATCTGTAGACAGCTTTCTGAACATGTAATTTCTAAAAGTACATTGTAATGCTTAACGGTATGCATTGAGGCACGGAGACATAAAGCCTTAGGTATGTGTATAGTCACATGTCCTATAACAACATTGATTAATGGGAGACTACATGTATGATGGGTATCACATATTATTAATATTGAACTAAAAGTTACTTTTTTGCAGTGATGTCATATATTACAACACTGTCTTTCTCACTTGTCTGTGTGATGCAGGTATAAAGCAAACTACTGTGTTGTCCATCTTACCAAAGCATAGCAGAAGCAACTGCACACAACATATGACCATGACAGTAAGCAATTCCAATACTGATTTATGTTTTGCTGTACCATATCTTAAACATTACTTTATAATATACTTTATTTGAGTGACAAAATTTAAATGATAGGAACTGGAAAAGTTTATATTGTGTGAGCTAAATCAGACCAAAAGGAAAAACAGAGGACTCTCCCACCACCCCGCGTCTCTTGGCTGGACCTTAGATTTTAATGCGTAGGATTTTTAATTTTCACTTGGAGTATCTGAAGTAGTTTAGGAAACTAGAAGGGAGCATTGTCAGAGAGAAGAAATATCGTAAGGGCAGGGGGATACCAGGGCACAGGTAGTGTGAGGCAGAAAGGAAAATAATGAAGAGAAGGCATAAATGGAAATGGCAGAGCAGAGGGGAGGGTGGGGAAGGGGTAAATAATGCTAAGAATCCTTGACAAGCCACATGAAAACCTATTATTTTATAAGTCAAATTCTCTATCTCTGTTTCTCTCTGTGTATCTCTTTGTCTTTCTCTGTTTCTGTCTCTTTGTCTGTCTCTATCTCTCTCTGTCACACACACACACACACACACACACACACACACACACACACATACACACACACACAATGGAGTTAACCCACGTAAGATAATGTTCTTCCCACATGCCATGTGTTATCACGCAAAAATCCTAATAGCAAATTCTCGATATCTCCCTTCTAATTGATCAGAGAGCCCCAAACAATGTAAGCTATGGCCATTGCTCTTGCTTGCCCAGCAGAACCTGACTACATGACTGTTGGTGTGAATTTGGTGGTGAAGATACTACTCAATGTGGTCACAGGACATGACAAAATAAAGCTGGCACTGACTTGGAATCTTCTTTCTTGGCAGGCTAGATTTCAGGGTACCAGCTGTGTGGCTGCTAAGGGTGTGTAAGTCAACAGTCATCCACAATGGTGAGCCCTGAAAAATCTAATAATAACTAGCCTGCAAAGATCTACTCACTTATTTAATAGTGGAATGATTGTTATTGGGGCAACCATCTCCTTTTTGATTGGATTTAAGGCCCGTTCCACGGGGCAGAATTCATGCTTGGTATTGTACACCTGGCAGAGAACCTGTGGCTGCAGTCCTCTACCCTAAGGGAAACTTACTATTATTATTTTGCTTACTGGGCACAGTATCAAACTGTCTTCTAAATACTTAGCTTTGTACCCATAAATTAGTGGTTTTCGCCCTCACCAGAGATGCTTCATTTTGCAGAGGATGGCAACTGATACAGAAACTCACAACTGGACCAAGTGCACAGACTACAGAGTGTTTGGTCCTAAATGGGACATCTATATCAGACTCCCCACCTCCATAAGGTCAAGGAACATCTTGAAAGGTGGGAATGGAAGAAAGATTGCTAAGAAACAGATGCTGAGAGAAAATGCTGCAAATAGTGTCTTCTCAATAGTAGGTGAGAAGTAGGTGTCCTTGCGAAGCCATAGCAGCCATGATCACCTGCACAAGATCTGCCCAGGCCAGTGGACATTCCAACAAAGTGGGGAGGAGTCACACCCCTAGCTTAGATTCTATTGGGAGTTGATGGCTGCAGAGGGAGGGGGAACCAGTTTTGTCCAGCGAGGTAGTCCCTGTGAAGCTTCCCATGCTCCAGTGGATTCTGCCCCGTGCTCATGGGCATGCAGGTAGCACTAACTGGACTCAGTAGGTTGTTAAAAAGAAGAAAAAAAAAGCAAAATTGGGAGGTGGGTGTGGGAAAGTTTGTCAGGGAGAAGTTGGCCTTCACTTTTCCCTGACAAGCTCAAAGAAGAAATAAAAAGGGTTAACGTTTATTGTAAAGTAGTGCATTGTTTTACACCAGCAGCAGCTGCAGAGATCTCATTCACCATTCCTGACTGCTCTACAAGGCCACTTCAACTGATTGCACTACAGTATCTAAGCTTATGTAAGTGTTCTCCCTGATCCGATCATTAAATGACTCATTACTGTGCATTACATATTTTGAGGTATATATGTAAGGGAAACTAAATTAGATGGTAAAAACATCTCTATACAGTATAATCCCTTTGAAGGTCTGCTGGATTTCTCCATTTGAATCCATGTAAGTAGTGATAGGAATAGACTTTGGGAGGGCTGGAGAGATGGCACAGTGGTTAAGAGCACTGGCTGTTCTTCCAGAAGATCTGGGTTTTCGATGCCAACCCATGGATGGCAATTCATAAACATCTGTAACTACAGTTCTAGGGGATTTGATAACCTCTTTTAGTTTCTGTGAATACCAGGTACAGATGCAGTACAAAGACATGATAAAAGAGAAATACCCATGCATATGCACACACACACACACACACACACACACACACAGAGAGAGAGAGAGAGAGAGAGAGAGAGAGAGAGAGAGATATGAATAGATATATATGAATAGACTTTGTGAAGCACTTCCACAATGGTAGAAGAGTAACAATAATATTAGGGAAAAAACAAAGCAGACCAGCTTTTCTATAACTCTAGCAATGAACATAAGACTCGCTATAAGCTTGGTGGTATTTATTTAAGAAATTCATGTCAATCTCTGTAAGAGCTCTGATCTGTGTGCTCTGTTTTATATTTTCACTTCCCTCTTCCTATATACATGGCAGTCTTGAAAAAGCCTCAGTAGCTGTGACAGTTTATAGCCTAGAAGCTCAGGGATAAGAAGTAAATAGGTTGAACCCCCTCAAAGATCCTTCAACTCTCATTGATATATTTCTGTATTTTCTAGAAACTTCTTGAAAAGTTCCCAACTCAGGATATGTTCTTACGTGTTTGACTCAGTGTTCACCTTGTATAAACAGTTCTACCTATAGCCTGTTTTTTTCAACAATGCCTAGAAGCAGTTATTAACAATTTACCCCTTTTATTTTTCCTTTCAAAAGTTAATTTAAAAAGGGTCCTAGATCTAAAATTAGAAAACTCAAAAAGAAAACAGAAGAGCCAAGTGTTTGTGACCTTGACTTAACGACATGATCTTTTATATGTGGTAATAAAAGTATAAACAACCAAAGAGACAATTATAAAATGGTTTTGATAAAAGTAAACCATTTTTCTGCTATAAAACAGATCGTTAATGATGTGAAAAAGACAGCCCAGAGATTAGAGAAATGTTTATTTGCATCCGGAACATGTAACTAACAGCTACAGTGTAGTGACTGACAGCCCAATTTTAAAATTGGACAGGAGTTTGAAAGCTATTTTAAAACAACACAAAACCCCCAAAATAGTAAAAGAGATAAGTCATTCAGTATTATCAGTCCACAGAGGAATGGACATTTAATCTACCATATCACTCATGTTCACTAGAAAGTCTGTAACAATTTGAAAATGGAATAGAGCCCAAGAAAATGATCACCTTGGCAAGGGAAGATATAGAGAAGTTGGCCCCCTCATGTTCCACTGGTAGGAATATAGAATGGTGGGGCTGATTTGGAAATAAGTTTAGCAGTTTCTTGAACAGTTAAATGTAAAGTTCCCATATGACCAAGCTGCCCTAACAATGTCTATTCTAAGAAAGCCAGAAACATAAGCTCTCACAGAGACTTTTACATGGATGATCAGAGTACATTATCTCACAGCAGGCAGAAGCAGTTCCAAGGCACAGCTGATGGACCACTAAATAAAACATGCTGGGTCCGCACAGGGAAATGCCATTCGCTGGTAAAAGGGATAAGTCTGGGCACATGCTCCAACATGGATATGCTATGAGAAGCATGCTCTGTAGAGGGAACCAGACAGGAAAAGGCCACACAGTGTATGATTCCATGTGTATGAAACATATGTATCATGCACTGTGACGGAACAGAGAAAGTTAGCAGCCATCACGTCATAGGCTGGAGAAATGAGAAAGTTTCTTTTAAGATTGATAAAAATGTGCCAGATTATGAGGGTTTCCCCACACTGAACAGAGTAAAAACACTGATTTGTGCAGTCCTAAAATGTAGATTTTGTATCTCTGGGTTATCTTCTAATAATGATATACTACCTATAAAAAGAAGGCATGCTGAAAGGGGCCCATAGTGTTTTATTCTTTGAAGGTAAGTTTGTAAGTTACTGAGAGTCCTTTGTAGAGCATGCTGGGACATGTTCAGCATAAATTCTTAGCTCATTGGCTAGCTCCCGCTGATAGTCATAAGAGTTGTCCAAAAATATGGATAAGAAGATAATGTTTGAAAACAAACATTTTGGATACTGTCAGAATTAGTAACTCGGATGCATGGTAAGACAATTTTACAAGCCCTCCAACATCTTTAAGCAGTTTGGTCTATATTCAGGATTTTCCTTCTATAGGAGTTTATTTGGACTTTATTTTCAGATCACTCCATTTTCTACATTGATGGAAACAGAAGATGATTCAGCAGTGTAAGAGTCCAATCTACAGGAATATACGGCACATTTAACTGATGTAAAGGCGCTACGGCCGATTTTAAAGACATGCCTGTGGTGTGTGGAACATCACACAGGGGCCAGTGGGCATTAGAACTGTGGGAGGATGAGCCTCCGGATGAGAGATCAGAGCCCTCTGCTTTGCCAGCGATTTGTGATGAACACTTCCAGCGCACAGAAAGATTTGCATTTGGGGTCAGAAACAGTCGATAAAAAACGCTCTTTCTAGAAAATATTGAAAAAAGATTGTTTTCCTTTCCTTTTCCTTTTCCTGTTTTAGATGCACTAGAGCTGGCTGACCAATTGCAATTCATTCTGGAGATCCCTCTGCTCTGCTTTGTTCCTCCAGGGAACTGATGTGAAGCCAGTTCATGCAGCGGTGCCTATGTGTGAGCAGGCTGGCTACAGCCTGGCTGTGTGCCTGCTTGTAGCCTTCATGCAAGCAAGTGACAGGAAACGCTGAACTATACAGGAAAGGTCTGGGTGGAAGAACGGCATAACTTATTAAAATAAAGTTATTTTTGAAGCTGGGAAGGCCTCTATAACTCATTAATACTGAAGTATTACATTTGCATATGAGGATGTAAAGGTCTTGAAATGCTGAGCAACTTGTCAAGGTTATCCAGGTAATTAAAGGGAGATGAAACCACACTGCTTTGCACAGTGTGTGTGTGTGTGTGTGTGTGTGTGTGTGTGTGTGTGTGTGATATGTATATTCATATATATATATATTCATAGAAAGAAAGAGGGAGAGGAGGAGAGAGAGGGAGGGAGTGAGGGAGAGAGAGAGAGAGAGAGAGAGAGAGAGAGAGAGAGAGAGAGTGCTTGCTTGACTTATAAAATAACATGTTTCTATAGGGCTATTTTTGCCTTCCAGTACACAGACTGGTACCAGCAACTCTACAGCAACTCAGTGCCAGACTGAGCAACTGTTGGGTTCTCAGCCTCTCCAGCACGCACATGCCCATCATTGGACTACACTGAAGTGCTTTCACTTCATTGTGAAGTCAATGGTGGTAACTGAAACCATGACTAAGATGGGGACTGCTGTGCTTCCCTCTAGCGCATTGAGAACACTGAAGCAGGAGTGATGGGTTGGAATATGGACAATGAGGAGCCACTGTTCAGGAGGGAGTGAAGCTGTTGGCTCTAAGAGACACTGTGGAAGGATGGTCACCTTCCTCTAATACAGATCAGAAAGCAGGGGCTGAGTTTTCCTCAAGGAAGCAGAATACCTGGGTATTGGGTGATCCCTGGGTAATGTCATTCAGTCTCATCCCAGCCATCAAAGAACTATCTGCTCTTGCAGATGCAGAGTTGGGGGGACATTGTCCCTTTTAGAGGCATGAAGAGAAGGGCTCTTGCTGCCACACAACCAGAGGGAAAGTGGACTGAAGGTTTAATACCCATGGTCATAATAACCCACGATCCTTGCATGCCGGTCCACCCTGCCTGCCTGACTACCTGGTTCCTGAAGCAGCTAATGCCTGGGCCATTTCAGTTCAGCCCTTGGACCTTTAATGATGTACACCTCTGGGTTTCATCTGTGGACTGAGGCCACTTCCTGGGGTTTTCCATCTTTGAACAGCATAGCCAGATGCTTGCAGAAGGATAATGACCTTCAGTCCATGACCACCTCCCACGAGAGCAGACCTGCTTCCTTGGGCTTGGAATGAAACTCCCTCTCTGGTTTCCCTGCTTCCCAGTGCATATTATGAACCTCCTTGCATTTTATGTAGGGTATTCTACATGTGTTGTCTCCTGGGGAACACTAGGGAGCTTCTCCAGAACAACCAACCTCATTACCTTGTCTTGTAGCCTCCGGTGCTACGGTTTAGACACAGCTGTCATGTGCAGTAAGGGTTTGTAGGATGAGAAAGCGATATTTATTCAGTTTGATTAGTATTTTTCTGTTTTTCTGAAAGAAACTGTTTACACTTGCTCCATATCCTGCCTGCTGCTGAATGCACGAGAGAGAGAGAGAGAGAGAGAGAGAGAGAGAGAGAGAGAGAGAGAGAGAGAGAGAGAGAGAGAATTTCCCTTTCCCTCATGGGAGCGTCATTTTGATGGGGACAAGCCAATAAGGGCACAGTTTTCCATCCAGAATACTCAATATACTCCCTTCATTCCAGCCAAGGGACACAAAGCAACACTTGCACCAAGCAGGAGGGAAGCCCTGATGTGAAGTACCTTTCATGACCAGGTAAGTGGCACCATCTCTGTCTTTTAAAATTGTTTCCTACTCCAACGTGACCTGCAAATAATGAGGTGGCCAAACACTCTCGTAAGGCACAAAGAAACTCTCACATCCTCTGAGCATGAACTGACTCTCTCTCTCTCTCTCTCTCTCTCTCTCTCTCTCTCTCTCTCTCTCTCTCTCTCTCTCTTAGAGAGGCTCATATTCCCATAATCCAGCAGTGAAATGCTAGGCCAGCCATTTCAGCAAACTGCCTGCAATGACTCCCAGATAGATGCTACACATTCTACAGGCACTCCCAAGGGTGAACATCTACCACAGGAGAACTAAGACACTGAACAGGATGTAGAAACTAAACTACCTGTTCTTGGCGCTCCGTGTCGTATCACAGCCCCTTGTCCATGCCTGAGCTAGTACCCTGGAAGGCCCTGCTGGTCTGCCTCCTATTTGGGCACTCATAAATCTAGCTGAATTCTGAGAGGCGGCATGTCCTGGGTCATTGAGACCTAAAAGGACAAATCAGCTTAGGACAGAGCGTGAACAATGAGATGGAGGTGTGAGTAGTCAGGTGGGGTAGGAGCCTTTGGTGGGAACATTGGAGTCTACTAAGGGAGCTAAGTCCATGGGGCTGGATGAGAGCGATTGCTCCTCAGAACTTCATTAGACAACTAGGCCAAGGTGACCTACGGGTAGTCGGCTGATGTCCAGCAATCATTTCTACCTGTGTCTGCTTAGCAATAGTCGCTCATCCCAAGCCCTAGATAAGCCTTTCTTCCTACTACTGGCAAGCACGGCTTTAATCAGCATTAGACCTGCCATTACTTAGCACAGACTGAGAATACTTCTACCAGCACCAGACTGCCTTAGATCTTTTGGTATTTTGGAATATTTGATAAACATAACTAGGTATCTTGGAGGTGGAAACCAAATCTAGGCTTGAGCTTGACCTATGTGTCACATATAGGTCAAGTTCATTCATGTACATTCAGAAGGAGATTCTGCATATTTCAGCGTGTTCTGTTTTGATCGTGCGTCTCACATGAGAGGGGTACATGGAATTCTCTACATGTACATATGGAGTTCTGGATTTGTATAATATTTCACATTTTGGGTTTTGGGGTTGCACACAATCAACCTGTGCTTCGCATGCATGGATGGTCTCATTTAATTATTTGTCAAAATCACCCCATTAGGAAATGGTAGTTGCTAGGATACTGAGGACCCAGAAACTCAGAGAAGTGGCATCATTTCCTCAACACTAAACATCGTCAAATAATAGCTTAACCCAAAGCTTGGGGTGTGTGTGTGTGTGTGTGTGTGTGTGTGTGTGTGTGTGTGTGTACGTGTGCGTGTGTGTGTGTGTGTGTGTGATGACCACATCCTGGTTAATGTGTGCTGGAGAGCCTTCATCAACCCCTCAAGCAAGGAGAGTCCTCGACATGGTCTGGCTTCTTTGAACACACATAGTTTATAAAGCACACCAGTGTTTGTGCAGGCACAAGTGTCTGCCTTTTCTTTAAAAATACCCCAAAGTCACAAAAGTATCAGTCATCTCAGGACACTGGGCACCCCTCTCTTCTGAGTTTCTCAAGGTACTCAGGAGGATGGCAACATATTGCTTCCCCAAGACTCCAGCTGCGCATCTAATAAAGAAGGCGATCCCAGCAGCCAGTGTTCATTAGGCACCTGCTACATTCCGCTCTGTACTGAGTGAAATAGGGATTTCTGTCATTTCTACTTTAGAGGAGGAAAGAGGCCCAGAGAAGCTCTGCCTTGCTGAAGGTCACACAGCTAGCCTTCTGTAGAGCCAAGACACTGGCCTTTTGTCCCTGTCCTTAGAATCTGGGCATGTCCCGAGTTGGGGTAACACAGGTCTCTACCAATGAGATGCCAAGTCACTCTATACCAACTCCCCTAACCCCAGCCTCATCAGGAGAGGGTAAAAAAGTCCAGGGCACTTCGTACACTAGGATGTTGTAGACCAGGCCAGGATCAAGGTCTTATGTGCTAGGGGAGTATCAGAGAGAGGGAACAAAAATCAGAACAAGATGTCAAAGCCAATGGGTTAGCAACAAGATCTATCTACTCTATGACTTTATACCAACTGTGTTTAGGAATTCATTGTACTATATGTCAGGTTCCTCATGGAATCTATCATGGAGATATTTGGATCAAGAAGCTAGGAGACTGAAGTCGTCTACATAAGGAGACCGTGTGTGTGTGTGTGTGTGTGTGTGTGTGTGTGTGTGTGTGTGTGTGTGTGTGTGTTGCCATGTTGCAGAGAAAACAAAATCATTCTCTTTCTGCCATTACCATTAACAGTGGTCTTTAGGGGCTGATGTTTTGATCTGTTTTGGCCATTCCAGACAGGTAGGGCTGTGAGCTGTAATTCCACAGGTTTAAATGGTTCTTTAAATTGCAGTTGAGTTTCCACAGGCTAGGCTTTCTCTAGCCAAGGCCCTCCAGCATCCTATCTCAGCTCATTCCTTCAAATAAGAGGCTTTATATTTTATTCATAGTAACCTATTGATGTGAGTTGGGGACACTTCAGCCGTTTCCCCTTTTCAGCATTCTCCAGTGGCCACTTACAGGTCCTAGTGGGTTAATGCGACTCCCAAAGCCAATCCATGCCCAGAATACAGCTTTGTCAGGCACTTCTCACTTTTACTTTCTCTTAAGAATGCACTTGTACCTTCCCACTACCCCCATTTGTGTGGTTGTTTTACAGCTGACAGTGTTTTAGCTTTCTGACTTGTGAAGAACAACTACACAGGACACAATTTTGTCTGGGAAATTTCACCCAGTTCAATGCCTGGTGACTGCTCAAATTATGTCCCAATTTCATTCCACATATAGTTTCCTAAATATCCTTTCATTTGGACTCAGAAGAGTTTTTCCTCACATTGTGCCACATTGGACTGATGGGTTCTCCATAAACAACAACTCTTTGGGCTCTTACACTCCCTGTAGGGTGCCAGCTTCTGGTACTGCACTGCAGGGTAAAAGATGCATGGCCTTGGTGTTTGGAAGGAATGTCACTTTTCCCCTCATCTTGATCTCTAAATGAAAGCTGGGCACCAAGTCAAGGCCAAGTTTAATCCTATTCTCAATTCTGTATTTCAGAAGTAAAAATATGTAGGGTCAAGAATTGAAGAAGTTTATTGCCAGTTTATGAGATATGTGACCATGATACAAATCTGTTTGGGCCTCAGCTTCCTCATCTGCAAATGAGCAATCTTGTGTCATTCACCTGATTAAAACCATTAGGACAGGGAAGATTGTACACACATATAAACCAGTGCATAGGAAACTGGGCATAAGTGAATGCTGGCTGCAGTCCACATCAACCATAGTTTTCACCATGTGCTATAGGGGAACCAACCCAGGCATGTACATTAGCTGTGCTCATGGTTGGCTTGGGTGATTGTTCTCTCACAGATAGATGATTGGCTTTTATCTGTAGGGCCCAAATTATCTGCCCAATTATAGTTCCCATTCACCACTTAAAATGAAATTCTGTAAAAATAAGACATTTATGCCTATGAGAATGGAGGAGAAAAACACTTTGGCAGTATCTGTGTTTTTGCACACAAAGAATGGCCCTCTTACTTGACACCAGCCCATGCCATTGCAAGTCAAACTCACCACACTGAATCCTTGGTGAGTTTGGAGCTCACACTCCCATCTTCTTCCAGGAAGATGTCCATTTGCAAATTGGCATCATTGTCGTGGGCTGAGAAGTAATTGGTAATGACTCTCGCAGGGATTCCAAGGCACCTTAAAACTGTAGGGGACAACAATCACATGAGGCACAACCCCTATAACAAAGCACAGTGAAAAATCCTTTCCTCTGTGGGTCTTTCTTCCTCCCCAATGTGAAAAAGCCCCTTTCTCAGATGTTCCACACTGAGGAAGTGTGACTCATTCAGTCCCCGGAGGGCTGGAGAGAAATTGTGTTGTTGGACTCTTGGAACAACAGACAACGCCAACAAAATCATTTATAACAGAAACCCAATAACCCTGTATTAATTGTGTAGTTCTACCCACAAGCTCATCAAAGTAGCAGGGATTCTATCCTCTTAAGGGAGCATGTTCCTGAAAACACAATTTTTAGAAAACCTATCCCCAGGTAGGATTGTATAGGGCTGGTCCTCAGTGGGACATGCTACTTCAGGACGAAATTCCTCCTGCACCACACTCTATGCAGGGTGATGGCAATAAGTCATTTTAGTTGTTAGATAATAAATTACCTGGGTGCATCTCTTGCCATATGCACCTATTGATTAAGCTTAATCCGAGTGCCCTTTCTGACTCCCAGGACACCAGACATCAGGGCTCATTGGAAATAATTCAGCTGACAATTTTAAGATTAATGACTTGGCTTGCTTTTTCCCCCCTCTCCATCAGAATAATTTAGCATTTTTTAAAACAAAGACTATCCAGCCCTTTCAACAGAACAACCTTGGATGTACAAATGTGGGTTTAGTAGAGATCGGTGCCCTGTCCTTCAAATGACTTGGCCTCAAGCACCAAACAACAGGGTGACAGCCACCACTGGCTTCTCACTTCTACATTCCTCTGCCACCTCTAGTCACCAGAATGACTGACACTCATGTTCTATTTCTGGTGAATTCTAATGTGAATTGCTGGGCATTAGATCACATTATTACCGAAGGGGATTTGCTCAAGTAATTTAAGACATGTGAAGACTGACTTTGGGGTACCAGCTCCTCCTACCACCAACTTTCCTTTCTGATTTGCTTCCTTTGTGATCCCCTTATTGTAAAGATCTGTCTTTGCTTAATTTGCCACCAAAGTCTGTCCTCAAGCACAGAGAACATTCTCTATGCAAATAACATACATGGATGCAAGGTTTCACTATTTTATCTGGTTCTAAACCCAAAGCTATTGAGTTATGGCAGTGAAACGTCAGGTGTGTGAAGGGCTGAGGCTTTTTATGGTTTTCTGAGATGAGTTTAGGGGAGTGGCTTCCTCTCCGTGCCTTGGCTTTTTTTTTTTTTTAGTCCTGAGGAACAGAAATGCTTTCTAACCTTCAGCCACCAGGTAGCTCAGGCTTCTGTCTGACAGGAGCAGCCTCCCAGAAGAAGACTGCTCCCAGAAAATGAGCATGCATTTAGTCATGAATATAGTCAAAAGGCTCAGAAAATATGTTCATTCAGGCCATGCCATATGAAGTCACCACAAATGTCATTTCTGTTTGTGTGGAACAGGACTAGGTCCTAGACTGTGACAACTTTGTGTTGAAATAGGTGTCTCACATTCATTTTGAAATGTGTCCTTTCCCAAGCCTATAGCCCCCAACTCTCATTTTTTTTGAAAATTTTATTTGAAAAATGCTAACTGTGCAAAGCTCTGTTTATTAATGAGCAGGCAGAAAGGACACTCTGACTTGAATTTAATGTTTCTCCAAGGCAAGAGTGCTGTGTGAATGAAAATCATTACTGACAGGGAGGACATAGTGAAATGAATGGCCTTTTAAAATAGCCACTGAATTAACTGTACCATTGCCTGGGCCAATGGAGGCAAGTGCTATTTGGTAAAATGATACACAAGACTGAAGAGGATTATTCTGTTCCCATCTGTTTTGCTGGGCATGTTGGACATTGGGTTGACTAAGCTGGGGAGGTGAAGATGCTGATTGGCTATTGATACCCAACTGATCAGGTTCCCCTTAGATTACAGATGAAGGAGAACATGAGATGACCTAACTATTCCTTTCATATCTAGGACAAGCTTTTAAGAACTTACAAAACATCTCATCAATAACAAATAAGTGTATTTATATAACATTTCAAGAAAAAAATCAGAATTTATCTTTCCTTATTCTTTATTATTTTGGTTTTTCTTTAATCTTTAAAAGGAATGCTTAAAATGGCTCATGCTTTCCCCACTCCCTTCCTTAGCCCCTCCAAGCCTTCATCACTCTGGGTGTCAGATGATGGATCATGTAGGAAGCAGTCTATCACTCTTCCCATAAAGATTCTCTAGTCAGAGAGATGTGAGCATATTTGGCCCAGCACAATTTAATTATGCATTGACTACATCCCAGAATAGTCACCCATAAATTCTATAGAGCCAATGGGAGCTATTAAGTCTCCTTGCCAGCTTATAGATAAAGTGATCTGAAGTGAAATTTCTGTTATGTTAAAAATCATTACTCTATTGGACACTTACATGTGTTAAAGACACCAGCAAAAACCCAGCACTGGCCATATCGGACTGGTGTTTCTGAGCTTCTGTATTCTAGTAGAATGTCAACACTTCCTGTCCAGGCTGATGGAGGGATGCCGTAGGCATAGACATTGTCCCATGATCCAACAAGAACACCTTCGTCATCCTTGGCATTCACCTATATGAGACCATGAGAGGTGAAAAAAAAAGTCATTTAGAAGACTGGTGTGGGACAAGCTGAGGGTTCTAGTGCCATCTGTGAGTCCTAACTCTGTTCAATTGATCATGTTATCACCAAGGGTAATGATGCAAGACCAGAGTGTGCACAGGGAAGATCTGATGATCAAGACTACCTCCTTAGCAGTGTGTTATCAATCCTACTTGAACAGTGAGTAGGAAGAGTCCTCTCAATTTGAGTTGAAAAAGATCCATACCAGGTACTTGGTTTGGCCCAGAATGACTTGGAGAAGAAAGGACAAAGACTGCAAGAGGAGAAGTTAGGAGGGACTCTGGTGTTGGTGAAATTCAACTAACAAATGAAAGGTCAATGATGGGAGTTTTCACTTCTGTGGTAAGTAGTGGGTGCTCACGATCTGCAAAGGTTAATACCAATTGCCAAAGGCACCATTAAGAGTCGATAGGAAAATAGACTCCCATAGGTACTGTACATGATTCTTTAAGTTCATTAAAGAAATACTCTTCAGGCTGGGGATATGGCTTAGTAGATAAGAACACTTGCTGCTTAAGGACTTGAGTTCAAATCCCTAGCACCCATGTTGAAAATTGGAAATGGCCAGTATTGCGGGAGGCAGAATCAGAAGGATTGTGGACTTGCTGGCTGCAGCTCTTTGAGATCCTATCTCGACAGTTCAAGAAGGAGACATAGCAGCATACCTGATATCCTCCTCTGTGTTTTACCTGTACATGTGTGCCCCTAACATGTATATATACAGTAATATATTTATGCCACACAGATTCACACAATACCTAAAATAAAAATATTCTTTAGAGATTGTTTAAAGTGATTAATATACTTGTATATGCATAAATATTTGAGTTGATGATCAAACTGAGACCTGGTACTGGGCAAGTACTTTACCATTAAATTATATCTCATCCAATACTTTTATAATTATTTTACAAGATATTTCTATTTACCTAGGAGGTCTGAGATTTTAGTATAGTGGAGACTTAAGCTCATACTGGCAATCTAGAACATTTGAAATCCTATGCACTTGATCCTAGAGTAAACGTCTAGTATACTTAATGTTCAGTGGCAAAGGCAGTTGATGTTTAGAAAAGCAAACAAAGTCTGGAAGTTTGCATTTTTTTTTCCTGGACACTGGTGGACACCTCTTGGAATGAGCCTTTCATCAGTTTAATTGTAGCCAGCATCCAGGTGAGAAACAGTGGGAATTCTTTTCAAATTGTGTGCTGCCTCATAACGGGCATGACAATGACTGTGACAGTGAGTGTGCTCCATGAATCCTCAGTAGTGACGTCCTGTGAGCTCGTCGGAAATGCGTACTATCAAGCTCCTCCCAGTCCTGGATGATAGTGAGAGACATTAATTCGCTATTGATGCCAAATATAGGCCCCGAAGCTGTGGAACTAGATTATGGAGCCCGTAGAAGAGATACGAAAGCAGAGTGAGTGTCTATGTATCAGTCCTCAGCAGCCTGCTGGACTTATTCCTTTGGCCTGTTCTACTGGGCTGAAAGGGACTCTTATTCTGAAATGTTTCAAGAGCTCTTTGGAGGTAGAGATTAAATCTGTGGAAAGATGTCTTTCTAAATTCCGGCAAGTCTGAATAAAGAGCTGGTGCTCCAAGATTATCCAATAATCAGGTCTATTTTCAACAACCTTGCAGGCATTGGACATTGATTATGCATAAGGCCTTTCCCTCAGGAGAGGCAGAAGCCAAGCACATGGGAGTGCAGTTTGATGTGATCATGAGGACAGAAGCACACACAGGTAGAGTGGAAGGCCAAAGGAGAGGAGAATCGGTTGGAGGGTGGTCCTGTCATCTGAGGGTTGGTAGAAGGGATGCCATTCAAGCAGTCTAGAAAAAGTCACCCAAAGTTGAATAACTGTGATGTCATGAGATAATAGGACAAGTTTAGGAACCTTTGCATGGCTATCACATAGGTATTCAGGACCGAATGAAATGCTATTTCCACCTTGTGTCCAGTCAGGTTAAAATGAAGACTCCTGGTCAGTACTTAGTGTATGGAATGTAGAAGAATAAAAGCATTTCAAGTTTCTTAAAGACATCTACCAGTAGGCTCAAGGCTTTGAAGTGAATTTACTTCAGCCATCTCTTCAGGACCTATTCTTGACCAGCACTTGTCCTTGCAGGTGAATTAAATATCAGAAAATTTGTGCCTGCTATGACCGTGTCTGTGGTATGGCTTGGTCTTTGTGGAGAGGTGGTACGTTATCTTCGAGAAGTAAAATAGAATTTATGGATCCCAGAGATAAAAGTCCCCTAAACTGTGGCTCTGATGTATGATTTTCAGATAGATGATCATGAAACAGAAGGCTACTAATAGTATCAAGCTGAACTCAACCAGCTAAGAGTAAGAAATAAATAGCCCTCTTCCTTACAGACCTTTTAATTGTTAATGCTGTGTGCTGCCCCCCTTGCTAGATAAATCACAATTCTCACTTATTAGCATTCGGCAAGATTAGCTACTGTGTTCTAATTAGAACATTGATTTCTAAGGAGCTCAGACACAGAGCGAGATACTTCTTCAGTGGCAGATGAAAAAAGGGTTAAAGTAAAATAGCCTCTTGTAGACAATAAAATATACTGGAGGGGCGATTCAAGGGCATGCGAGGTGTAGTCCAGGGGCAGAAGCAAATGTCATGGTTTTGGGTCACTGGTTATCAGCATACAGTTTGAACCTGGGACGACAGACAGGAATTGGTCGTTAGCATTACTATGGCTGCATTAAATTCCTATCCCAGGGGCTGGAGAGATGGCTCCCAGAACACAGGGTTCCGTTTCCAGCCCCCTTCCAGTGAGTCTAATGCCCTCTTCCGGTTTCTGCAAGCACTGCCTGCCCGTGGCGCGCAAACACAAGCAGGCAAAACACTTGTACACATAAAATAATCTAAAAATAAACGTTAAATTTCCATCCCATCAGGCCTACAGAACTGGAAAGATGAAAAACTACCCCTAAGAGTTACTACCAGTAACATCAGTGGTACACATATCCTGCAGGAAACTCCAACACCCAGGACCCAAAGCAGATGTCGACTGTGAGCTGCACAGGGAAGCAGCAGGGCTCGGAATCCAATCTAACCTCGGGTTCTTCAGAAGCCAGACTGCTGAAGCAGCACAGTGCAACAGTGCTTCATCTATCTTTTAAATTCTGGAATTAAAATGGCGTCTTTATCTTGTTCTGACCAAAGACGTGGAAACAAATTCTGTTAAAAAATGCATGGGAAAGGGTCACATATCAAAAGAGGCAGATAGTCTGTGACTATGATATGGAAATGGCAGAAAGCTTAAGAGTGTGACCTCATGGGAATCCTAAAAGAAGGAGCAGAACGCAGCACACTAAGAATGGCGAGTCCTCTCCTCAGCTCATCTCCCTTGGTCCAGTCTTTCCTCGTCCTTGCTCCCAGTCTCCCAGTGCATTTCAGAGCAAACCACGAGGTACATTGGCCTAAGAACTGTAGGTCTGGGGAGAAACAAATTCATCTTAGGTTAAGAAAAGCCAGATTTCATCTTCTAGAACAAATAACATACCCAAAGAAGAACTGTGCATAAATGACATAAAAACAGAAGAATGTGAGACCTAGTAAATAGGAAGGAGGGAAGAAAAAGCAAGACTCATACACACAAGAAAACTAAGGAGCATGAAACATTTTCTCCCACTCTACAATGAGATCACTGACCTAAAGGACAAATGGATGATCAAATAATATCATTTCAGAAATAATGATGCATCACCAGCTCTGAAATACAGAGCGGGTATTGCTAAAAGCAAATAAACAACAATGAGGAGAAATGAGATAATAAAAAAATATTAATGAAAAAGACAGATGTTATTAGAGAGACACCAAGAGCTCTCAAGGGCACAGATGACACAACACAAAGGTAACTAGTGTCCTTAAAATAGAGAACCCTCAAAATGAAACAAAAGGTATGACCACACTCTAGATCGTTTGGATTTATCAAGAGAACAATGAATCTACATTGAGAGTCATCCATAGTCCATGGTTTAACCCAGACCCCTAACCAAGAACTCATAATCAATTTAAACTTTGAATAAAGAAAAAATTGCTTGGTCATCTAGACAAAAATAGTACAACTCAGCAAAAAATTGAGGAAATCAGGCTGTCTTCAGATGTCTCCACGGTACCATTCAATGACAAAAATGTCAGTCATTATACACGTAATGCTGAGAGACAGGTGTCTGAAGGATGTTAGGCAGAGCCAAGCTGCAGAAGGAGAAGCCACACAACATGAAGTCCCAGTCATGAAGGATCTCAGGGAACTTAAGAGTCTCAAACTCCATCAAAATAAAGTTGAGTGTCCTTCAGAGCTACAACTACAAAATGAGTTGAAAAGATTATAAACATAGGACCAAAAATTACTATAAAAGAAATGACATAGAAGAGTGAAAGGAGGAAAAGGAAAGCAAATGCTAATGACTCAGCGTGTTGGTCTCTCATACTTAATTGAAACTATCTAAAATTAAAATATAATTTAAAAGTACATAATTACTTTTTGTCTAATTGGATCCATAATTGGAACTAATTTTTGGAAGAATCTGTTAGGAAATATCTGTTATGAAGAGGCATTTATCTGAATTTCCTGTTCTGAACAATTCAGTAGTTTTCTTCTACTAAAAGTAAGATTTAATATAATTAAATAGGGTTAAGTATAATTAAACATAATTCCTTAAATAGTATGATGTCACTTAGTATAAATACAAACAAATGGATCAATGGAGCACACACACACACACACACACACACACACACACATATATATATATATGTATATATATATATATATATATATATATATATATATATAATGCATTGCTCCAAAGGAACTTTTCTAGACAAAAGATTTGGTTTAACAAAGGCAGGTAGAACAACTAGGTATCATACGTCAGGAAGCCTCACAGAACGTAAGATTCATAAGCCTGAAGAAACAACTTGTGGATTAGGTGAGCATTTGAAAACCATATGTCTGATAAAGGACTGAAATGCCAAGCGGAAACATTAAATAATTGTAGGGGTGAGAGAAGCCTCCTCACTGGAGTAAGCTGCCTGCAGGTTATTCAGGGAACTCTGTTACAGTGTTGGTGGGATATGAGTTAGCACAGCCATTTGGGTGGGCAGGGTGGAAGCTCCTAAAGAATGACTACTCAGGGCATTTTAATCCACTTCCGGGTATGTTTCCCAAAGTATTGACATCATTAGGTCAAAGGGACATCTTAGCTTATCTTTACTCTAACACTGGCCAGGAGAGCGGAGGCATAGACTTGACATAACCAATAGGAAGCTGGGTAAGGAATGGGCAGCCTACAGACTCAAGAGAACGCTATTCCCACAATGGGGAAAAATATGGACATATTGTTTCAATTTTATTCTCTAAATTGTTACAAGTTTCTTAGATTCCTTTTTGAGAGAAGTGGCATATTTTTACTTTTATTACTGACTTTTCTCTTCTTTGCTTTCTTTTTTAACCAAAGAGAAAGCATTTATAAAAGACTCTGGAAGTAGAAATGCGTACCAATCAAACCTTTTCAATTCTACTATGAAAATTTGGTTGCAAATTTCTTCTCAATTATTATAGCTATGTTTTCTGAAGTAATGCTGAAAGGGAGCGGATGATTAAAGCTCCCATCGTGTGTCACAGAAGGTGCCTGGTGTGGGTATTACTCTAAATTCATGACTTAGGTCTGAGGGAAATAATGAAACTAGGTTTGTTTTCAGCTACAGAGGGGGTACCAGCAGTGCTCTATAAGGGGAGAAAACTTAGCCATCCTAGAAGTAGATCACAGGGAGGGGGCTGGGCGATGTGGGTTTTCTGTAGCTAGTTTCTCTGAGCTGAAGCAGTCTCCTTTAGAGCAATGGTCCTAAGCCTTCCTAATGCTGCAACCCTTTGATGCAGTTCAAATTGTGTTGACCCCAACCATAAAATATTTTCATTACTACTCCATAACTGTAATTTTGCTACTGTTAAATAATAATATAAATGTCTGTTATTTCCAATGATCTTAGGCAACCCTGTGAAAATATTGTTTGACTCCCCACCCCCCGCAAAAAAAAGTCCTGACCCACAGGTTGAGAACCACTGCCTTAGAAGGAGGAAGAACATCCCCTAAGATTCAGAAATCTAAGGGAACTTGCAAGCCTCAGAAGCTCAAAAGTTACTAATTCCCAAGGCCTCTCCCTCAGAGTTGGGGCTGTGTGCAGTTCTTCAGGGATCTCTGAGGATGCAGTTTTATGAGTCCTTAGCCACTCTGGGGGGTGGGCTTCTCAGTGACACAGCTGCTTTTATTTACCCATGCTCCTGTGAGGAACCCTAACTGGCTGTGCTTCTTTCTGAGAGAGCACAGCTGATGACTGTGGGCTGTTCTACTCTTTAGCATCATACTGGGCAATCCTCCACTTTAGAGTAAGAATAAGCTTGCCTAGTTGCAAAGGAAGACCCCAGTGTATTAGAGATGCCAGTACCATGGGATGACCACAGCAGCAGCAGTTGGCTGGATCAACCTGAGCTTAGAGTGCTACAGAGGGCAGAGCTGGAAAAGTGATGCCAGCCCTTTGGAGAAGCCCAGAAGATCAGATGTGGATCACAGACACTGAAAAATAAAAGCTGTAACACTGAAGTTGTCTTGGAGACCCTAAGATGTTCAGAATAACAGAGCCATGGGCGATCTGCTGAGGAAGGCTGATAACAGGGAGTGGAACCAGCCCAGGAGAAAGAAGTTTGTTGCAGTCAACAAAGATGAAAAGGAGTTGAAGATCTGAAGACCACATTGTCATCAGACATGGAGATGCAGAGTTTGGAGTTTGCCCAGCTGGTTTCCTGTCTTGCTTTGGGGATTACAGTTAAATGATTGGATGGATCTCAGAAGAGACTTTGAACTTTGGACTTTTAACATTGTTGAGACTGCTATAGACCATGAGGGCTTTGGAAGCTGAATGAAATGTATTTTTTTATTATGCTATGTGTAGGTATGGCTTGCATAGACTCATGTGTTTGACAAGCCTATGGAGGTCAGGCAGTGGAATGTGATGGCTTGCATATGCTTGCCCCAGGGAATGGCACTATTAGGAAGTGTAGCCTTGTTGGATTAGGTATGTCACTGTGGGCGTGGGCTTTAAGACCCTCCTCCTAGCTGCCTGGAAGTAAGTATTCTCCTAGCAGCCTTCAGATGAAGATGTAAAACTCTTAGTTCCTCCTACACCATGGCTGCCCTGCTCCCACCTTGATGATAATGGACTGAACCTCTGAACCTATAAGCCAGCCTCAATTAAATGTCCATATACATATATATATATATATGTATATATATATACACATATATACATATATCTTGCTTTCTGCACCATGTAAACGATAGAACCATAGCAGATGAAGTTTGAGCAGATTTTAACGTCAATACTGACAAGTGAAGACATTTGACATTTTAAGTGTCCTATTCCCTGCAGCCCAGATTTTCCATTTTAAAAGTTACAATTTGCTTTCTGTTTCTTTTTTAACACATGTAAAGGGATTTCTCTTCTCTAGTATGCACATTTTATATGGCTATGATGAAATGACTTTTCTCTGTTATAAACCTGTTTTATTCTGCTAAATTTCGTTGTTTCAAGTTATGGTCTCATAAAGGCTAGAAATTTGTAACTCTTTTAGAAAATACTTTTGTATGTAATCTTTTTAACATTTCTTAAACCAGTGAATATGAATTTGGGGTAACATGAATCCTCTTAAGAGGTATATAGTTAAATTTGGGAAGTAACGAGATCATTCCTAGTACAAATCCTTTCCAGGCTTTGTAAACCGCAGGTCCTCAGTTACAACCCTGCAGTGACTAGCCTTAAGCATAGGGGATCACCTATGTCTCATATACCTAGGGCTTTGTCAGTGAAACTCAATAGCGACTGTATTGACTACATTGAGAGTGAAACAGGGAGGACCAAGTGTTGATGTGGGGGCCACAGCATATGTTCTTAATGACAGCTGTTCTCTTTCTCATGTAAACATTTGGATTCAATTAGTATCACCAAAAAGCAAATGTAGAAAATAGATTCTGAAAGTCTATTTATCTGGGTATGTAGAGGTTTTTTGTTTGTTTGTTTGTTTTTCAAGTTACATGGTAAGAGTGGGAAGGGAGATGTGTTGAAGTTCTTAAAAGATTACCCATGAGCAGGCAACCCAACAAATATTCCCAAGAAGGAAGAAACTCTATTCTCCTTTGCCTGGCTTCTTCACCTTGGTCCTCTTTGGGCTTTCATGGCACTTATCAATGTCACAGACACATTTTATCTGAAGGAAAAGAAAGCCAAGCACCGTCTTGGATTTTCAGTCAGAATGGGATGATGGGGGAGGGGTTTAATTAGCTGTTTTCTGTGGGGGTGTGGTTGGAATGTTGAACTGCCTTCCTGCAATGCCCTTCCACACTAAACCCCTTCACTTCACTACCAAGCGTGCCTATTGTTTGTGTCAAAGCCAGCTGGTTTTATGGGGAATCTTTTCCCTGTCACTGTGGTAGTCTTTCTCTGCTCACACGGTGCCCTTTGCTTTATACGGCTCTCATGTTTACCACAAGGTGTCCTATCATTGGTCTGATCATCTTTGTTCCCATTACCAGATTTCCTGGGCTTGCAAGAAGGAAAGTCAACTTGACTTTGCATTCCCAGGGCTACCACCAAGTGACATTCCAGGAGTTCTGCTGGGCGGATGGATGTGATATTACTCGAAAGAGTTTAACATTTTCTTGCAGATGCTGAAGGGGACAGGAAGTCCACAGGAAGACCAACAGAGTCAACTAACCTGGACCCTTGGGGCTCTCAGAGTCTCACCCAAAGAACACACATGGGCTGGACCTAGGCCTCCCCACAAATATGTATCAGATGTGCAACTTGGTCTTCACGTGGGTCCCAAACAACTGTAGCAGGCGCTATCTCAAAAGCTGTTGCCCGTGCATGGGATATGTTCTACTAGCTGGCCTGCCTTGTCTGGTCTTAGTTGAAGAGAAAGTGCCTAGCCTCCAAGAGAGTGGGTGGGGGAATACCCAAGGGTGTCAAGGTGGGGGAATACCCAGAGGCCCCCCACTTCCTCAGAGGAAAAGGGGAGGATCTTGGGAGGGGTGACTAGGAGGGGGCAGTGAGTGGGATGTAAAGTGAAAAAGTTAAAAAAAAGAGTTTACCATTTCCTTTCTATACTAAAACTCAATGACATTTTGAAGTAGACAAGTTTCTCAGTGTGCAAAGGAAGTACAAAGGATCAAGAGTGGCCAAAAAAAAAAAAATAGTGATGGAGAGCAAGACGAGGGGTGCTTGATCTGATGTTTGCTATAGCAACTTGGTAACTAACACTGCGCTGTCCTGGAATAAGGAAAGACAAACAACAGAGTCTACAGTTCTTCCAGCCTCATCTTGTCATTCCATTTCTAACTACATCAATGAGAAGCTTAAATTAAGGATAACATTTCCAGTAGTGTTTTCAGAAGGAAATGATAAATTTGTGGGGAATCAGAATTTTTGATCTTACCTCACACCATACTGAAAGACCTCAAGATGGATGAAAGATCAACATACAAAAAGCCCAGGTTGTATTCCAAAAGAAAGATGGGGCAATATATTTATATCTTAGAAAAAAATCATGTGTTCTAGACAGAATTATTTCTTTAAAACTGGTTGTGTGGCCCAGTGTAGGGCACTTACTTAACACTCCTAAATCCTAAATGTGATCCCTAGTACCACAAAAACAAATATAAATATGTTAAAAACTGGACTGTATGACATTTTAAATGTTCTTATGACCGATGTGAGTTTACTGTCTAACACCCACATAACAGCTGAGAACTGACTCCATATATGACCACAGTTCATGCCTCCTGCCTTCCACCTCTCTCTCTCTCTCTCTCTCTCTCTCTCTCTCTCTCTCTCTCTCTCTCTCTCTCTCTCACACACACACACACACACACACACACTCAGAGCAAAGTACAGTCTGGTGGGAAATAACCTCTACATGTATCTGAGAAAAGAGTGGTTTCAGAATATATATACAACTCCATCTCTGTAATACATATATAATACAAATAACACATCAGGAAAACAGCTGTTAACTTGGGAAGACATTGCACTGAGAGAGATATTTGAACGGCCAGAAGTGTAAGGAAAAGTGGACAGCATTGCTCTACATCAGAGAAAATAAAGTTAAAACAGCAAGTGGATGCGGCTATGTTCACACATCAAATTGGGCAAATGTAAAAGGTTGGAATCATCAAGAACAGATAAGCCTATGGGAAAAGTAGAGTGTCATAAGTTTCTGGAAGAATGTAAAATGTGTGACTATTATGAATGACTAACAGGGGCATCTCACAAAATCAAACACATTCATATTCTGTAACTCCAGCTTTAAATGTTTATTCCACACACGAGATTTGCACAGAATGGAAGGTTACCACACACGAGAACTTGCACCTAAGAAGGTCCTGTGGAGGTTGCTGAGAGAGAACTGTCAGTAATATCTCACTCACTGTGGGTCCCGTGTGTAAGGATACCAATGAGATAGGCAAGATGTGCCCATTACTGAGTAATGGATCGTTTTCTGATTGGACTTATGTCTGCTACACAGAAGGGAATTCATGACTGGTACTGTAAGTCTGGTCAAAAGCCTATCGCTAATCCAGAATCCATCTCCAATTGATAACTGCTGACAAAGAAAAAAAAATTGGTTCTTCTCCAATGAAGTCTCACTGGGCAATGAACTACATTTAAGGACAGGTTCCACGCGCAATAGTTGATGACCAACACAAAATAATATCAGTGATACTCTTGGAGGTATTTTTTTAATCTCACAAGATTTTGTCTAGACATTTTACCCTTTACCTTACAAATCTTTCACTTATATGTCTCATTTTATGCATTTTTGTGTGTGCATCAGTGTCTAAATGTGTGCTTTATGCTTTTCCTTTAGCTCTTTTTTTTGTTTATTGGTTTGTTTTTTCATATTCTTATTTTATCTTACTATTGTTGTGGTTGTTATTGTTATTTAGATGACTGAGAGAGAAAAATGATGTGAATTTGAATGGATAGGAAAGTGGGAAAAGATCTTGGCAACACTGGGGAGGGTAAACCATAATTTAAAAAACAGTGGGTTAAACAGACAGACAGACAAAACCTATTTTCAGTTAAAAAGAATGCCCGTGGCTGAGAAAGTCACAGGCCCCAGTGGAGAAGCTGCTATTGCTGTTTTGCTGAAAGTACATGGTGTGTCCATCACACTGCCACCCAAATAACTGTGTGCACACCATAGAATAGTTTTGTCCGCTTTAGTAGGGGAAGCTTCCCTGTGCAGTGGTCAATGATGACTGCAGGGAATTGTAACTGGTCAGAGTACAGAGAATAAATGGAAGTTGTATGTTCAGCCCTAAAGGAAACATTTCAATTGTTTCTGAGGCTGAGCCAAACTTAGGAGAGAATGGGTGGAAAGTGTAAGAGCAGAAGAAGGTAGGGTCAGCCAGTGGGTGGACAGACTTCCAGGCCCAGTATGCCCATTGGACCATTGGACTCAGAGCTGCTGTCATTACCTGCACGTGCTCTTCATAACAGTGGGCCTGCCAACATCTTGTCATGGAATGGGGAGGGCCTTATGGGAGCCCACCTCTCCCTGAGGATTTCCACACAGATGGTGTTTGAGGAGAGAGACTTTGATTCTCCTGTGACATCACTGCTGGTAAGACACACATTCTCCCACCCACGCTCTTGTAAACAACCTTGATGACACATCCTGGGTCACATGCACAGAGACATGAGCCTAGAAGGGGAGCTACTTGGGAAGAGGAAAGGAATTGGTGGGAGTTGGGAGGATAAGAGAAGATAGTGTGGACAAATATGATCAAACTATACCATATACATGTGGGAAAATGTCACATAGGACCCATTATTACATATAATCAATATATATTCACAAAAAAACATTGAAAAGACCTATTCAGAATGCTCATAGTCGCTGCGAAATGATCCCAAACTGGAATCATCTAGAAGGCCCATCAACAGGTGAATGGATAGATGAGCTGCAATACATGAAACAAAATTCTGTTCCTAAACATAAAGACTTGCATAGCAATTCGTGAAGTGGATGAAGCCAGTCTCACTCAATCTTGGTGAACCTATTCACGTGGGATTCTAGGAGGCATGTCTAACCCACTGCAAGAACACACGGCAGCAGGTCTTGGGATGCATGCTAATCAGGGGGAAACACAAGGGAATTCCTGGAAACATCTACATTTTGTTAGGACTGAGTGTCATTCCCATCAAAATCCACTTAAATTATACATTTGATAGCTATGCTTTATACCATATATAATTATTTAATCTAAAAATATCTTATAACTAACCCTAACTTATACAACCCTATAATGAAAGACTTAACTGACATAACTGCTATTGTGCTATTGTGTGTGTGTGTGTGTGTGTGTGTTATTTGTGTGTACACTCTGACAAGGGTAAGTACTTAGATTTACTCTTCATAGTAATCATTATATTACTACAGGAAATTACTAGTTCTTGTGTTAGTAACTGAGGACTGTGGTTTGGCTACACTGTTCGTTACTAACCATGCGTGAAATAACTTAATGAGGATAAAAATGGAAACTGAGTTCTAGCTTCTCAGTGTCTTCTTTTCCATCAGTGTACTCCTACTATGTGCTATGGAGCTGGTTGTTATAGAGCAGTGCTTCTCAACCTTCCTAATTCCGTGATCTTTTAGTACAGTTCCTCATGTTGTTATTGCCCACAGCCATCAAATTATTTCATTGCTACTTCATAAATGTAGTTTTTGCTCCTGCTATGAATCATAATGTAAATATCCAGTTTGCAATTCCCAAAGGGGTTGCAACTCACAGGTTGAGAACCATGGGTGTAGACTAAGTTGTCAAAAATATTCAAACGAAAGGGGGAGATAGGAGACAAAAAGGGAAGAGGATGAGAAGAAAATAAAGAAGGCAGAAAGTGTCTCCCAAGAGACCCCTAGGCTATGCTCCACTGTAGCCATCTGTCCTGGGGATGTTGGTCCCAGGAGATGAGAACAGCCCCATCTGCACAGCTTGGAGGGAGTGCTGAAAAGCAAGCGCCCGTGCTTCAGAAATAGCCTGTGTGATTACAAAATAGATACCGTGTTGAAACTCATTCCAGGAAGCAATTCGAGGGAAGCAGACATTTAGATTGACTATGATTATCACATTGGAGAGATAGCTTGTAATAAATGTCTGTTTTTCTCCAAAAATATGGGACAAACAGGCATAAGAAATGTAACCTTGATAATTGAGAAGCCAAGCTGTTTGCCCACAAATGGAAACTTCATTACATTGCTGCCTTTTACCACGAGGGAAAAAAATGAAGTCTGAACAGTTCACCGTCCCTCCTTGCCCCCACCTGAACTGACTCAGAAGGAGCCGGTGACAGAAATTATATCTTTCCTCCCAAGGATCACAAATGCTATATAGACAGAGGACAGGATGAGGATGCATCTAGGGAGGTATAACATCCTGTTTGCATCCGTGGGGTCAGGCAGCCAGAGGTCCATCTCCAGTGCTGTGACCTTGGATAGGGTCAACTGACTTCCAGATACCCCTACCCCTTTTAATCTGCACATTGGTTATTTAAGGAATAGACATGTTTTCTTACAGGTGGTTATGTAAATAACTTCTTCTAGATACAATTCCACTTTTTCTACTGCTTTCTGATAGAATTGAAAATCTCTGGCGATGAGACACCCGTGGTGTTTTGTTGGGTATGGATTTGTCCTGATGTCACTGGATCACCCAAATTTCCCTTGTCATTCTGGATCCACTGGTGCCTTTTACCTTTAGGAAAGCTTTGACTTCAGCTTTCATTCTAATTTAGAATCTCACCATGTTGGATTGCTCTACAGTTCTTCATTAATGTCAATTAGTAGGTTCTCTAAAATGTGTCTCATGGGTATGCCTACTGAATTGGTTGTGCCCTCACCGTGGGCATTCAGAAACTATCAGTGAGCCTGCAATTTCTAAGCATTTCCAAATGAGGAATGGCTTTTCTGATATGCATGTGCATGAACCTTGGAGGTAGATTCTAGCAATGGCAATAAAAGCTGACAGTTGAAGGCAGAGAACTTTGGACAGGGTCTTATCTTCTAGGAACCTTTATCTAGCAATGGCCAAGAGACTGGGAGTTTGCAAATGATGGAGACATGATTCTTACAACATACCAATGGAAGCTTTATCTCCCCCTTCTCACAGGTGGCATGGACTCACATCCTTGTGTATGCATCGATAATCTACTAGTAATTTCCTCCACTACCATCAGGAATACCGACCAGCAATTATATAAATGAGGCACAGGAATGGGTAAAATAGTCATTTTTACTTAATCATGCATTTTGGTAAATGCATGTTTAAGAAATAAGGAATACATTGGGGTTGGGGATTTAGCTCAGTGGTAGAGCGCTTGCCTAGCAAGCGCAAGGCCCTGGGTTCGGTCCCCAGCTCCAAAAAAAAGAACCAAAAAAAAAAAAGAAAGAAATAAGGAATACACAAGGAGATGTAAAAAAGCTCTTTCGTGGTGAAAGGTGGAGGACAATGAACACGGTCTTTCTCCACAGTCTAAGAAAGGGGTTTTGTATGCTTTACAGACCAAAGAGAAATGTGGGTCTTTCCTTGTACAAAACTAAAATTTCAAACCTAAAAATTCAAACTTCAAATCTCCAAATGTTAGAGGCTATACCATGGCTGGTTATATGACCAGAGAATGGATCTTGTGCATCAGTTCCTTACTTTAGAGTTTATTTGGAATGGGCAGGTGTGAAATCCTTACTTTGAGCAGATCTTAAAATGTAATCTGAATATTTTTAATTGAGGCTCATTGCATGAAAATATAAAATGTTTGTTCAACATACAAACTCAAGATGGACAGGTAACCAACCGAAAGAAAGGAAGAAAGACAAACACAAAACAAAACACTATCCCCTGTGGAGTTGCTTGGCAACATAGCAAAGTAGTGATGATGGAATTGTGTCTTTACCGAAGATAGAAAAATATTCTAACAATTGAAAAGTAAAGGGAGAGAAAGATGGACCAGGTGAGGAGTTTTATTTTCAGTTGATCTTGACAGTGGCTGTGGGCTTGAGGATCAGAAGCCACAATGCTGTTTTCTCAAAGGTCTGAGGAACCTGAGATCTCCCTGCAGCATGGTCAGTTTGATTTACTAGCTGTAGTTCCAACTTTTTTTTTAAATAGCACTAAAGACTACCCAGCCCATCGATTGGTAGAAAAAGTTCAATCTTCAGCTAATTCCCTAAAGGCATAGTCAGAGCAAGGCATTAATGGGGATTAATGATGGCATCGTAGCTCGATATTAGCAAAAGGCTGCGGTTAAAAATAAATGTGCACACCTCAAGGGAGGCTGGGCAGGCTGGACCGACAGAGGTGTCAAGCACTGGAATTCAAACTATGGAACTTTATTGATGTTTGTTTCTTCTTTTTCATCGTCCCAAATTTCCCATCAATTTAGCTTTAAAAAATAAACACAATCGAATCAAAATATAGGGACCCCGATCAAAGGACTATAAATGTTGAGACACCATGGGACAACTGTTAGTTGGGCAACCTAATGTTGTCTGACTAGCAACGTAAGCGGTCCCGGAGGTGTGTATTTCAGTGCCCCTCTCCCACTACCTTTCCCTCCAGTTTACTTGGCAATCAGTTATCTGCATACAAGACTCACTGTGGATAAAGGCTTTGTGTGAGTAACAGCAGGGCTACTTGTCCAGCTCTCCCACTACCCGTTGATCCAACAGCTCCATACTCCATATAAACCCAGACAAGTGTGCAGTTAAACTGAAGAGGTTTTGTTGTTGTTGCTCCCATATGATCCTTTGCTTATTTCCATCAGAAAATCCTCTGTGTTGCATTGGACCTTCCATTTCTTTGTCTTTTCCATGACATTATAAGCTCTCTGGGGGCAAAATCTCTGTTTGGTCTACCATCGTTCCCCAATGCCCAGATACTTGTTGAATGAATGAGTAGAGATTGAGGTTTTACCAGTGTCAGTAACATCACCATTCCCACCACTGCTCCCACCCTCCCCACAATGACACTCATTACTACTGTCACTATTGCCACAATCACTACCATCAGCACATCCATACCACCACAACCCTCATCTTCACCATAATTCTCCTTACATCCCCTTACCTATCATCCTCATTACCATGAGCACTACCACTCCCACCATTACATCATCATCACCTCCACCAACACCACCATCACTACCATTCCCATCCTCAGCACAATCATCCTTAACATTATTGTTGCTATTACCGTAAGCACTATCACTATGATATCACCATAATTATCATCAGCACCACCACCATGGTTACCACTACTGTTACACTAAGCTCATACTTGCTATCATTGCCACTATAGTACCAACACCATTGTTGTCATCATCATTATCATGGTCCTAGAACCATAGCACATTTGGCATCTAATCCTCTTTTAGAGCTCTTTCCCACTGACTCCGAGACTCAGATCTTCTGACTCGTGACTTTCTTCACTTATCCCTCCTTTTGAAATCCACCTATTCTTAGGGACCTATTCTTTTCTAGGTGACAGCCACATAACTCAATACAGTAATTGTTCTATTGGCAATAATATGTTGGCAGAGATGCTCTGAAGCAATATGGTTTGAAGAGAAAGGACAGTGCCTGGTTCCAGTTCAGCCACTTATTTCCCATATGACCTTGAATGAATGACATCATTTCCAAAGGCTTCTGTTTTCTTATCTCAAAGACCTCTGCCGAGTCTTCTAGGCCCTGTGAGCTGATTTTGATGTAGATCTTCTATAGACAAAGACAATATGCATGTGGGCAGGGCATTTAGGGCTTGAATAGTGACTAAGCAGGCAGGTATCTGCAATAAAAGAGGCCACTGCAGCAGCAGTAGCTGCATCCTCTAGGGAAGGTGCCAGAGCCCAATCAGTCATGGATTAGAAGCAGGCTTGACAGGCAAACACCAGCAGTAAGGACAAGTTATTGTCACAGTGGTCCCCTCATCCCAGGACTGCTCTGTTCTTTTTACAACCCATCATAGCACAGATGGTTTTATGGGTAGGTCTCAGAGACCATGTCCTCTGAGGTCTCAGAGACCTCTGGAGTTGTAGAATCCATGTCTTCTGGGGGTCTCAGAGCTTATGTCCCTTGGAGTCTCAGAGCTCATATCCAGATGCTTCATTACAATATGTTTTCATATGGCACAGCACATCCTTAACTTTTCCTATCAAGTCTCTTGGAGGGAACTGTCACACCAGAAACAAGGTGCACAATGGCTTTTTAAAGGGAGGAACTATAACTTGGAACAAATTTCTTTGTCTAATTTCCTGTTTTCCCCCTTTTCTCTCTTAAATGAATCTATAATATAACATTAGTAAAATGTAGCATTCAATATTTAGGTGATTCTAAATAAAACTTCATCCGTGTGAGCCCATAACATTTCAAGCCTAGTCCCCAGGCAGCAAGATTATAGGAGTTTAGGTTGTTCTTTCCCTTGAGAGAGGTCAATGCCTCCTGACTTCCAGATGCTTATCAATTCTCCCCATGTTCTTATCAAAGGGAAACAATAGCAAACAAAAATAACAGGGGCAGACACTGAATATATAAAAGAATGAAGAAGAAAGTGTTCATTTGAAGAACAAAACAGATCTTGCTAACAGTGTTTGGTTGTTTGAATATGCTTAGCCCACGGGAATTACACTATTGGGAGATGTAGCGTTGTTGAAGTAGAGGTGGCCTTGTTGGAGAAAGTGAGTCACTGTAGGAATAGGCTTTGAGGTCTTATGCTTAGCTCCACCCAGGGTAGAAGATAGTTTTCTCCTGGCTGCTTTCATATCAGAATGTAAAACACTCAGCTCCTCCAGCACAATGTCTGTCTAGATGCTGCCATGTTCCCTGCTATGATGATAATGGACTGAACCTCTGAAACTGTGCGCCAGCTTTAATTAAATCTTTTCCTTCATAAGACTTGCCACGGTCATGGGACCGCTTCACAGCAACCCTTACTAAGACGAATGGGAATTTCAGGTGTTTGGCTAAAGAGAAAAAGCTTCATTCGAAAAAAGGAAGAAGCATGTCCTGGAATTAAGTGCTCTTCCCTGATTCACATGGCTAACAGCAGAAGCAGAGCCAGGGCTCCATCTCCTGACACAACTACAGGCCCTTTTGTACAAAACAACCTCGCTGGTCTCTTCAGCAAAGCAGGAAAAACAGACTTGAATGAAGACTACCAGGCAGGCACGAAGAAGGTGTTGCCTCCATTCTATAGGTAGGGAAACCGAGCACAAAGTCCATCTTTGTTAGGGGGATTTATACACCAAGGAACGTTTGGCCATATCTGGAGACATTCTTCAATGTTTCAATGGCCTGTTCATGAAATTTTTGAGTAGAGGCTCAGGGATGCTGTTGAACAACTTACTACACACACCATCAGCACAGCAGCCCTCCGAGGATAGATAGACTGTACTACAAAGATTGTATTTATCTGAAAGTTGTACACTTGAGAGTCAAGCTCGTATTATTTGTCATTTGAAAACCTGTTATCATCTGTGTTCCTCTAGCCTCACACATAGCCAGTTTCCTGCAATCTCCTTGCCAACCTATCTGCCATGACCACAGAAAGCCAGTTCGTCTTTGGGGCTCCAGTCATTACTCCTGTGCTATATGTATGCTTACTGTACTTTCTTCAGATGCCCAGACAGAGCTGGGCTGCTCCTCCCCCATGGCCTCTGGGAACAGCTGCATCAGGAAAGTTCTGCCTGCAACGACTCCATTGTGGATAAACTGGAATTTTTATGCATAGTCTGTGTGGTCCTCTGGAAGGGTTTGCAGGCCACATGCATCTACTGGAATCTATGTGTGGACTCTGTGGTCCTCTGGAAGGGTCTGTAGACCATATGCACCTCCTGGAATCCATGCCTGGACTCTACAGCTCTCTGGAAGGGGTTGCAAGTCACATGCACCTCTTGGAATCCATGCATGGTCTGTGTGGTCCTCCAGAAAAGTTTACAGGTCTCATGCACCTCTGTCCTAGCACACCTGTTTAGCGGCAGGGATGAGATGTATTTGAAATAGACATAGAAACAACCCGGGGCATGAGGCCAGCTCAGAAAAACAACATGGCCATCTAACCGTGAAGTCTGATTGTGACCGGATTCATCCAGCTTCAAATCTGTTCTTGCCGCAGTTTCCAAATGAATCTTTTCACATTTTTTAAGGGTAAATCTTTAACAGGGAAATTGGAAGGTCTGCCCCCTTCACACACACCTTTGTTCTTTACTTAACTTGATGCTGAAATTCCACTGTGTGTTTCCAGTGATCATATAGGGTCTGTCCATATGATCAGAAAATAGTTTTTTTTCTATGTATCACCATCTCAGACAGTTTTGGAGGTGCAGTGTTTTAGCTTTAAAAAAAATCACCGCAGCTGAACGGATTTTGGAAAGACTCACAAAAGCTATTCTGAGGATTAAAGGGGATAACAGAGGTGAAGAGATTTTTCCAACTATCGAGCTTTCTGTACTGTGAATAGTGGCATGGGGAACTAAGGGGAAGTGGAGATATCACTCCAAATTGCCCAGAGCTGTACCTCTGTCCTTTAACACTTAAGGTCATCCCTTCCAGAAATCAAACCAAACCCCAACCACACTATTCTCTATGCAGATTTTTATCTCTCCTGTTCAGGCTGTGTAACCACGAAGATCATTTTCCAAATTCGAACTTTAGATAGAGGCTCTCTAGAGCGAATGACATTTTGAGGCAATTTAAATTGGTGTTATGCCTGGTCAGAGTCAGCCACAGACAGTGTGGGTTAGATTGTCTCCATTTGCTTTCCTTCTAGGCTGCTTTGGTTTGGCCTGCGAGCTCCACATTTGGCGGAAGTACACACAAAGAGTGTGTAAGGTCAGGTTGAAGACTGTGTCATTTTAGAATGCTTAAGAGGGAGACAGTTCACATCTCATCACTCCTCCATATTGCTTCTCTCTTCACTGCAACATGTCATGGTTGCTTCTAAGGGGAATTCAAAAGAATTAGAAACTAAGGAAAAAAAGAAGGGTGGCTCCTTTTCCATCTAGAAAACACAATGAACAGATGCTGGTCCAGTATGTATCGTACAAGGATGCTCTACAAAGGCTTTAGGACCAATCCTCTTTTCATCATGCCATACAAACAACAGCAGATAGCACAACTGCTTATTTATTTTATGTATTTAAATAGACATGTTTATTATTTTGGGGTTAGTGCTTGAGCACCCCTCCCTCAGGCTTGACACACGTTTAGGAGCCCCTCTAAGCTTGTACCACAGGGCTGTGCCTCCAGCCCCAAGCCGTCTTCAGATGTGAGGGTTTTGTTTTCATTTTGTAAGATCCAGCACATCTTAAATTTCCATGTAACTTAGTTCTTAATAAAATCAGAATCACTATTTTTAGCACCTAGTCAGAATATACACGTTATATCTTCCCTGGCCTTGTAATTATGTGTCAACAAAACTGATTTTATTTGGCTCAAAAGATGCACACAAAAAAAAGAAGATAAAATTCCTCCAGGGAGGATTTGTTTTTAAGATGTAAGGGCATTGGCAGTATAACCATGTTCTACATTTAATCTTCCTATGAAATAAATGTGACCTACTGCAACTGGACCAGATGGGACACTCATTTATGCACCAGTGATTGTCTGAGTGCTAGGGATACAGAACAGCTTAGGACCAGGTAGTCCTTTAGTTAATTTCCTATCCTGGTCCTACCCTTCCTAGCCATGGGCTTCTAACTCCGCTTTCACTGTTCTGTCAGGGGACTGCTGCATTCTTGTCGATGTTTTGGGATCCCCTACAGTGAATTGTGTGAAAGGGAGAATGCATTCACAGATGGAGTTGGTGGACCTAGGTTCTGGCAAAAGCTTTATCACCGGCAAGCATCCACCATCTTGTTTTCTTGCCTGTGAAAACAGCCATTCACTTATCTTAGAATATTTCTGGGGTGAACCAGCACGCACTTCATAAGAGGTCAAGCTCAGCAGTGTGGTCCCATTGCAAAGAAACTAGGATTTCACTGAGTATTTATTTCTTTATAAAAGATCCATTTTTATTATTTGTCTATGTGTGTTAGGGGTGCTGTACACATGAGTAGGTGCCCTTGGGGGCTGGGAGAGGGCATCAGATTCCCTAGAGCTCAAGTTAGCCACTTGTAGGCTCCCTGATGTGAGTGCTGGAAATTGAACTCCATTCCTCTGTACATACTCTATGCTGAGTCATCTCTCCAGCCCTAGCCATTTATTTCCTTATTGTTTCCACAAGTGCAAACATGAAGAAAAGTCATGTCTTAGCTATCGGTCTGTATTTTTCTATGTTTGACTGACTGATCATTTGATTACAGTCATTAGCATTTTTTGTCATGGTCATTTCTTAATCCCCAGACAAGAGATTCTTAGCTGCTCAGGGACTGGCAAGATGGCTCAGTGGGTAAAGGCACCTGGCACCAAGCCTGACAACTTGAGTTCATACCCTGGACACATGGTATGGAAGAGAAGAACTGACACACACACGAACCCACACATATACACATACACACACATATATATATGTATATATATATATATAAAATATGATAAAAAGATAAGTATTTAGTTGTTTAATGATATCTATTGTCTCATGTGAAGCAGAGACACATGCAGCTTTGAGTGAAAATTTTGATTTTGTAGCATATGGAAAAGAAAGAGAATTCAAGAACAACCAGGCACCCTGAACTCAAGCCTAATGCATGAACGTTAAGTCACCGTTTATTCCAACATTGTTCTATGAACTAACTTCTATTCTGACACCAATGGCCCCCACACGAGATTTAGTCATGGGCCACTTACCATTGCTGATCCAACTCGGCTGACTTTGATGGGGTTCCCTCTGCCAGAAAGGTCCATCTCAGCTTTGTCCATCACATACAAGCAAGCGTCCAGGATGCCATCTTCAAACTGTTTGGGCGATAACGATGAGACGACTGAATCTCCACTCAACCAGACAAGATGGGCCACATGCAAAAATAAGATATGGCCACAGACTACTGCTTACAAATGTGAAGGGACCGCCTGTAACCTCTAGCATGAACTACTGAAGAAAAGGAAAGAATGCATCCTTCTTCTTCTTTTTAACCTTTCAGTAAAGAAGAACCATAAAGGAAGCCGGAAATCTGAACAGAACCAATGGAGGGCCAATGTACTAAAGAACCACATACTGATTCAAGAGGTTTTAGGACACTATAGAAGTTCATTAAGATCCTTCCGACAGATAGATGTCCCAGAGCACAGTGATTTCTCAAAGTCACTTGGAAGTCGTAGAACCTCAAAAGCAACTAGTTTCTATTTTCTCTTTTACTATTATTATTATTATTATTATTATTATTATTATTATTATTATAAGATGGCTGTCTGTTTCCTAATGAGAGACTGTAAGAAAGGACGTGGATTTGGGTGGGTGAGGAGGAGGGGAGGATCCGGGAAGATTGGGAGAGAGGAAACCACAACCAGAATATATCACATGAAAAAAAATCTATTCTCAATTTAAAAAAATAAAAGACTGTAAATGACTGTCAGGTGTGTCACAGGAAGGCGCACCAGCTGTTTTTCTTGAATGTAAAGCAGGAGGAGACCTCATGTAGTGAAAGTCTTTGATACCCTGCTTTGAGAGAAGGTGATTTCTAGAGCCTGGAAGGGCAAGCATTTTAGAGCAGTATTTTAAGACATGGTGGAGGGTGGAGGTAAGGGTGGGGCTAGGAGCTAGTTCAATTTTCTTGGAAACAGACTCTCCTCACAAGTACTTCTAGAATTTTCTTAAAACAGAATAAAGGTCAAATTTTAAAAAATTAAAATGACTGCATGAGGACATTTTAGATCCACTGTACTATAAATATAGTAGAAGATTCCTTTCAATGTAGAAATGTTGGATATTATCCATCCAATTATTGGGACACAAACTACAATCTTAATGGCTAGTTACTATGTAATTGCTTATCAAATCTACCTAGAGAGCTGAATATGGTGTATCCTAGAGAGTTGGTACATACAAAACAATATGTGATTTAGGCATACAAATAATTACTTTCATATATATATATGTATATGTATATGTATATATATATATATATATATATATATATATATATATATATATATATATCCCATTATTTTAGGTCTTACCAAACAGCTTATTTCAGTTGTGTTAGCCAGTAACCATAGCATTAATAATAGCACCATCAGAGAAGTTCGTTTCCCTGCATCTCTGCAAACAGTGAATTTGTTCTGTTATTTTGTCAGAATGATCTAAGTTGATGGCCTTGCTGAGTACAATGCCGAGCCCTTGCTTACTCAAAGTCATGCTTGCCAAGTATAACCTGACAGTGCTGGGATGCCATCCTAATTCTTCTTGATTCTTTTTTGATGACTTTCCCCCTTTACTAGCTATCTATACAGCATCACATTACGATCATCAATGGCCTCACACCTGGTGTAGTTTGGAAATGTTTCAGGTCTTCAGGAGAGTACCACTGAGTTGATAGACCCTTTAGGAGTGGTTGATGCTAGGTACTGAAGTCACAGGAGCACTGACTGCCTTGGGAAGGGATGGATGCAGTCTCTAGGAGTGAACTGCTTCTCTCTAGAGCTGGTGTTACACAACAAGGCTAGCCTATAGGTCTAGCCTGTTATATGCATTCTTAGTTTCCTCTTTCTTTCTCCATGAAGTTGTACTGACATGAAGGGGATCTTTGCAGAGGTTGACCATATGGAACTGCCCAATCTGAAACGTTCAGCTTCCAAATCAATGAGATAAATAAACTCCTTTCCTTTATCAAGAATCCAGCCTCAGTTTTTCTTTTATAGCAACAGAAAACAAAGGCAGCACCTAAAGGCTAGGTCATGGGGACTGGTGGCAAGGGTAACAGACAATCAATATTAAAGGTTGCTTGCCACTTAGAAGAGGTAGGATGGTGATTAGAGGGCCAGACATGAATTAAAAAACAAATCAACTAACACAGACTATAATTTTGATAGGACATCAGAGATGCAGATGGGTAAGCCTGGATACACAATGTAATACTTAGAGGCCCAAGAGAAGCTAGTCACTAAACTGTGGATGGGAAAAAGAGTTCCTGATGGGACTGACAGTTAGACTGTGTGAGAGACACAAGGAGATTCCATATGGACATCAGGAGCCACAACAATATCATGGGACCTGCTGTAGTCAGATACCAAGAAATCTCTCCCCTGACACTCAGAGCAACAATGCGTAGTTCTAGGCATTTCTAGCAGACTCCTCTGAGGGATAAAACACTCATTCCTTTCCTGTTGGTAACCAATTACTGTGTCTAGATCATGGGACATGTATGTATTTGTAGAAACAGGGCAAAACTTCACTTAACCAGTGTCAAGAATACTAAATTGAAATAGTTCAAATTATAATATCTTAAGGAATTACTGTTATCTATTTTTGCCCCTAAATAGTAATTTGAGATTGCAACTGATGGAACCACCTCTGGATATTTTCTGAAGAAATCTAGGTGAGACATCCTTGGAATATTCTTTCCTTAGCAACTGTTGTTAATAGACTCACTCATACTTTAAAATATATACATGGCTTTTCTCTTTTTAAAATTTCTTTCATTACATTTTTGCTTATGTAGTGGTGTGTGCGTGCGTGTGTGTGTGTGTCTGTGTGTGTGTGTGTGTGTGTGCGCGCGCGCGTGTATGTCAGAGAGAGCAGGGGTAGGGAGTGCCCATGTAGGTTTAGGGAAATTTGGGGGGTGTCAGTTTTTTCATTTTACCTTGGGTCCTGTACCAAACTCAGACTGTTTTGTGGTGAGCCATATTACTGGCCCCTGATACTGTTTTTGAAAGTATTCCTTTAAATTTGGCACACCCTTTGCTATATTCTTTTCATTAAAAATATCTCTATAAGCAAAAAGAAAAAAAACAACTTTCAGCCTATTTCAGGTTGAGTAATGGTACTTCATGGTTTCTAAGATGCCAGGGTGTAGCTCGGTGACTGCTGTGTTATCCATAGTCTCCCGATCTCTGGGACATTTGTAATAAGAGGAAGATTGGTGGCTCCAGCTGATAAATTATGCAGTTGTCTCTCTAAGTTCCCACTTCCGTGCACTCTGTCTTGGAGTCTCAGATCCTGAAAAGCAGGAAATTATGCTTTTCTAATATCGATGCACGGCACCCAGCAGTAATAAATGTGACAAAAAATATTAAGGAAAAATGTCCTTGACAGTGACGAATTTTAAATGGCTCACCTGGCCATAGCTCCAGCTTCTGCTCTTGATGTCATTGAAGTCCCCATGAAATATCACTCCGATGTCATTTAGGACGTACTCTTCTCTTTCTTTCTCATCATCCAGATACACAGCGTCTTCTGCATCAGGATGGGAACACAGTGACCTTTAACCAACCACTCCGTTTCCAAACCCCTGCAAGTTCGCAGCATTGCTAGGCTGAGAGTCAATCTACCCAGAGAAAAGATAAGTATTCTGTTTCTCAAAGCATAGCTCATTCCCCAATATTTTTAGCCACGGAGAACATAATCAGTACCAAAGATCAGTCTGTAAATGAGGACATTTGTCAGCAAAATGCTGACAAACTCCGGCTCTGGATGTCTTGAAGCACAATTAAACTGACATGTCTCATTAAACATTCTATGATGCTGGTGCTCCGTGGACTCACAATCAGATTCCGTGGTGGTGCTCAGGCAAATTTCCAACCTGCTGAAGTTAAAAGTAGATCAACTGAAAGGGATGTTTGAAATAAATCTGGGCCATGTGGGAGCGTGCGTCATTTGCTAGCCCTCACTGTGGTCCACTGGTTTGAAGGAGGAAGCAGGCAGTTAGTTATCTCTTAATGAAAAGTCCTTGTGGATGCATAGGTAGGCGTGTGAGCCCAACAAGCCTGTTCGATTAGCTTCAACCATTGCAAGGCCTTTCTAGTGCCTCTAATCTCAAGAAGGCCTTGCTCCCGCCTACTTAGCCATCTGTCTGGTATATATTCCCAGGCTTAGAAAAGCATCTTCCACAGTGGCAGGATCATTCAGGTGTAGACAATACTCAGGTAAATTTGCATTAACTCAAACATGGTCAATCCTGGCTCGGATTGAGGGTAAGGTCTATTGTGTCTTTCTGTTCTTCTTCAGTCTATCTATTAGCCCTTAAAGCTATGTCCTCTTTATTCTCTGGTCCACTAAAGAAGTCTCTGTCTTGTGTAGTAATGCTCAGCTCTGGCCAAACATTACAGTCACCTGGAGAGATTTACCAATGAAATTCTCAAAATATACATACATACATACATACATACATACATACATACATACTTCCTTATTTGATGTTAGGACTTGGATTTTAAGTGTGCTCCAAAGACCCTTGCATTACCAGCTTAGCCTGTGGCCTGTGACAATATCAGGAGATGGTGGAGTGTTTATACATCAGGGGCTTGAGGAAGGAAGTGAGGTCACTGAGAGAGTGCATTTGAATGGGGTTTTGAACCCTGGTCCCTTTCTCTCTCTTCTTCATTTTCTGGCCGCTGTGGACAGGTTCCTCATCACACACTTTTGCCACAGTGTTCTGCCTCACCACAGCCCGAAGGCAATGGTCCAAGTGACCACAGGCTAAAACTCAAACCATAAGTCAATAATAAACCTTTTTTTTAAAAATGGATTTGTCTTGGGCAATTTGTTTCTGCACTGCAAACTGGCTAACACACCCATGCTGTACTTTGCATCATTTAAGTCTGAACCCCAGGGTGGGATCAGATACAGACATGGGGAGTTTGTTTTGTTTCTTAGCGTCCTCCAGTGATTCTCATAGCAACCAAAGTCACACCCATCATTCCTCCAAGAATGGCTGAAAGACAAGCAACATCAGTATCCTTGGTAGCCTGAGAAAAACACCAGTCCTCTATCACTTTGTGTCCCCTCCCACACCCCTTAGTCTTGGAGAGTCAGAGTCTGCGTGACAACTGATGGGATCATGGGGGAATAACAAGCACGGTGGGGTCTGACAGGGTCTACTTGATCCCCATCCTACCCTCTCCTGAACTTTTCAATAAAACCCTTAGGAATTCCTACGTGTAGTCTCCAGCAATTTCTTGTAGCCTTTCTTCCCAGTCTTTGCCTCTTGCTTCTCATTGTCATCGTTCTCGTACACACACCACACACACACACACACACACACACACACTCCATGATTGTTCTCTTACCATAAAGACCCCATCTCTTGTGATCCTCCTGCTCTGTAGCTCTCTATGCACTATTACACTCAGTTCTACCTGACACATCTTTATGTAAATCAAAGCAATATTTTAAAAACACAAAGGAAATATATTATATTTAATTGTACATTTAAAACTTTTGTGTATCATATATTACAAACTTTAAAGCATGTGAAAAATTGGAGAAATACTTCCAAAGATAATTGTTACTTATTTATAAGTATTGGCAAAAATTTCCCTGTATGCAAAGAATTCTGGTAAATTGAAAAAGACTTCCCAAAATATACAAAAGAAAATTAGAAAATGAGAGCCAGTTTGTAAAGGGGGAATTGCAAATGGAAGACAAATACAGAAAACATAATTTATTAAATAGTAACCTCAAACTGTGAAATAATAAAAGTGACATTTATAATAAGCATATGTATAATAGTGGATTTAAACTTAAAAGACCCAGTGTCAGCTAATGTGCCATACTGCCAATCTACTGATAAGATTGTAGCTACAGTATTTAAAAAAATTGGCAACTGTTTCATTGATAGAGACCTAGCTTCAGTATAAAGCTTGGATCTATCTATCCAGTGAAAATATTTCAGAGGTGCATCAGAAATATTTGCAAGAAATACAAAAATCTTGAAATGTTTTCCAATTTTCCTAGAATATAAGAAACATTTGGCCATTGAATTATACTTGAAAGAAACTTTAACTGTAAGAGGAAATGTGTCTGTAACAAAGCAAAACTTAGATGTGGAAACAAATCAAATGTGAAAAATGTTCAGTCAGGTGTGAAAACCTGGATCCATATACTTCCGTTATTACTATATATTACTTGAAAAGACTGAAAATGCGTTTGTATATATGCACACCAAATGAAAATCATTGGGGAATCCATAAAGAACACCATAACTGTGTCCAGAAGAACTGAGAAATTCTTAGATAAAAAAATTCAAGAACAAGATAAATATGAGAAAAGGTATAGTGGTTTGAAAGAAATGGCCCATAAGCTCATGTTTGAATGTTTGGTTCCCAGTCCATAGAACTGTTTGGGAAGGATTAGGAGTTGTGGTCTTGTTGGAGGGGTGTATAAGTGGGGGTGGACTTTGATATTTAATAATCCCAGGTCAGGGCCCATGTTTTATCTATCTATCTATCTATCTATCTATCTATCTATCTATCTATCTACCTATCTATCTATCTATCTATCTATCTATCTATCTATCTATCTATCTATCTATCTATGCCTGCTGCCTATCAATCAGGATGTAAAGCTCTCAGCTACTGCTCCAACATGCCTGTCTGCTTCCCATCACGATAATGATACACCAACCCTCTAAAACTCTAAACAAATCCCCAGTTAAATGCTTTTTTTTATAAGAGTTGTCTTGGTCATGATGTCTTCCCACAGTAATATAAAAGTAACTAGAACAAGAGGCAAAGTAAATTGCTATTTAAAAAATATTACAACATTGGGTCAAGAAACACGAGACTAGGCTGAAACTTTTCTTCCTGAAAGGAAACAAGGAAATCATCCAAGATCCCGGGGGTTATGACCGCAGAATAGCTAATGCTGGAGAAACAAAAGTCATTGTAAAAGGGTAGAAGACTTCAGATATTTTAGAATTAATAATGATTTTAAAGTATATTGGCCATCTTCATAAAGTACTAGGAAACAGCTTACTAATTTGAACACAGAGAAATCAGGAAAGACTGAGAAACTAACATGCTAATATAGAAGAAATGATAGAGATATAGATGGCTATTTATAACTCCCAATGAAATTATAGGAGTAAGCTTATGGTATCATTAGCCCAAAGGAGAGCTTTAGAATGGATTACTAATGCAATAGAATCATATTCTATTGATTAATCTAAACATCCATATCTATTGATTGAAGACGTGCTAGGCATGTGGTAGGAAGCGTTTTTATACCACCAAGAAAACATTCAGAATGTTTGAGACTGAATTCTACCTAGATATTTAGATATAAGTAACTACTTAGCAGAAAATGCCAAGGGGGTTACAAGCACATATTTTATGACTAAGAATATAGCATGTTCTACATGGCAATGCTGTTACAGCAATGAGTTTATGGTAAAGAAAATAAACAAATGGCGATGATTGTTGAAAACATACCAAAAAGTTCAAATTATAAGCACTGTTTTGAACAACAAAAAGCCTCTAAAGCAAATTTTAGATTGGTAAAATTTGGCTAAGGACTGGGCAACCAAGAACTCTTGTTGATTTTATTATCATAATTCTATAGTCATATGGTCAACACCAGGAACATACTCAGAGATGTGAATTTTCCATCTTTATTATTTTCCGAACATCATAAAGTGTTTTCATGGAAACTAAAGCAGTTATGATGTCACTAGGATATAACATTATGGAACTACTACTTTATATCAAATTGGTCATTGGAAGACATGCAGTTGTGTGCCACATGACTTATGTGTGTGCACAGATACACATGAATCTATGTATGACATGATTGTTGTCAAGTCTGGGAGTTATGTAAATGGACTTCATGGTATTAGGTCTTCTGCTTTTGGGTTTGTTTGAAAATTTTGTATGATAAAAATAAGCTTTCCCAATGGGTGTGAAAGAGAACTTCAGTAAGTGAAAACATTCCAAAGCTTCTAATTAGAGGTAAAAATTCAAAAGATTTAAATTCATCAATACAATCAAAATAAACTCAACCAACATGCCACTCAGACTTTAGAATCCTGAATACTAACTCAAAATGTTGACTGAAACAAAGAATTTGGAAAAAAATTACTGGAGTAAAAATTTTTTTAAAAACGAAAAAGAAAAGAAAGAGAAGGTGGAAGATTCCTTCTGACTTTGGCAAACTTTGATTTACGGGGATTTAGTAGATGTGCAACAAGAAGGTCATTGCATGTACTTGTTTCAGAGCCATGTGGCCTTATATCTTTGTTGTTTCCTTTAGAGAAATATAGTCTGGGAAACCCACTGGTCCAACAATGAGTGTCTTCACATGAATCTCTCATGGGAAGTTGAACTAATTGATGTAGAGGCCCCATCTAAATGAGCCCAATTCCAAGACCTTTAGAAAAAATGCTCATCTCTGCATGCCATAAGGTTTCCTGGTTCTAACTTACAGAGTCTTACTGTGACTGCAACTAACAGAAGCAGGGTTATAATCAAAACTAATATTGGCATGGAAACATATAACACTTAGGTGTACATTAGATCTTAATATAGAGAGATGTTTTTTAAAACCTTTGAGCAATGATTGATCTGATCACTACTTGGTGTTATGATTACTGCGTGTCCATATGGTAAAGAAGTTTCTGTGACATCTTATTTACCTGTGACACGAAAGCATATTGACAGGTTTAAGATCTGCATGTGTCTCTTTCTATTGATTCTTAGCTTCTTCAACATGTTCCACATAATGCCACATACAGAAGCAAAACCCACATTAAATATATGCCAAGATCCCTAATAATCAGAGAGATGCAAGTTAAAATAACAGTAAAATAATCATGATTTACCACTTTATCATCAAACATTAAAACAAATGCTAACACCTGATAAGGGTAAGGAGAAATGGGTATCATCACATATTGTGTTTGTTCTATAAGACATGGTGCCTTTTACTAAGAGGTTGATTATAGTTTAAATTGTGTGTGTGTGTGTGTGTGTGAGAGAGAGAGAGAGAGAGAGAGAGAGAGAGAGAGAGAGAGAGAGAATATGTACACATTAAAGTAACTACCAGAAAAGGAAAGGCCAGGAGAGAACTTCAGAGCTAGAGATGGAGATAGTGAGCTATCATTTGGGAGCTGGGAACTAAACTCTTGTCCTCTACAAGAACAGTATGTTCTCTTAATTATCAAGCCATCTCTCCAGCACCAATACTATAGCTTTTTAAAGGAGCAATTTGGTAGTGCCTATGCAAATTTTAAATGTGAACTTACCACTAATATTAAACTATATGCTATTTCTGAGTATCTATAGAAACATATTTGTATAAAATGTATGTAAAGCATTCAAAACGACATGTTATCTAAATCACTGTAAACAATAGATATGAACTGGTATAGAAAACTCTCCCAGATAAATAGTGTAGGGAAGCAAGGAAAGTATGTAACTATATTGTAGTTAAAAATCCAAATGCTTAGCTGGGCAGTGGTGGCACACATCTTTTATCACATCTCTAGGGAGGCAGAGGCAGAGGCAGAGGCAGAGGCAGAGGCAGAGGCAGAGGCAGAGGCAGAGGCAGAGGCAGAGGCAGAGGCAGAGGCAGAGGCAGAGGCAGAGGCAGAGGCAGAGGCAGAGGCAGAGGCAGAGGCAGAGGCAGAGGCAGAGGCAGAGGCAGAGGCAGAGGCAGAGGCAGAGGCAGAGGCAGAGGCAGAGGCAGAGGCAGTTGGATATCTGAGGTTGAGGCAAGTCTAGGCTACACAGTGAGTTCCAGGACAGTCAGGGATCTATAGAGAACACTTACCTTGGGAAAAAAAATCTGAAATATGTATACAGTTGTTTTTTTATGGATAGTCTCTAGGATTGGAAAATGGTTACTTGCTTTTGTGTCATATGTGTGAATGTATGTACATATTCTAAAAGACTATATTGCATTAATTGTCAATTAAAATAAAAACCACTAAAATGTATTAAATGTATTAACATCAAAATATTAATAGTTGTTCTCTCTGATTTATAGATATAACAGAAACATGGTGAAACTAACAGAAATTATGAGCCAAATGGATTTAACAGATATCTATAAAACATTTCATCCTAAAACAAAAGAATATACCTTCTTCTCAGCACCTCATGGTACCTTCACCAAAATTGACCATATAATTAGTCACAAAGCAGGCCTCAACAGATATAAGAAGATTAAAATAATCCCATTTATCCTATCAAATCACCATGGACTAAGACTGATCTTCAATAACAACAAAAACAACTCAAAACCCACATACACGTGGAAGGTGAATAACTCTCCACTTGACGATAATTTGGTCAGAGAAGAAATAAAGAAAGAAAGTAAATACCTTTTAGAATTTAATGAAAGTGAAGTCACAACATACCAAAACTTATGGGACACAATGAAAGCAGTGCTAAGAGGAAAACTCATAGCGCTGAGTGACTTCATAGAGAAATTGGAGAGAGCATACACTAGCAGCTTAGCAGCACATCTGAGAGTCTAGAACAAAAAGAAGCAAATTGTCCCAAGAGGAGAAGATGGCAGGAAATAATCAAACTCAAGGCTGAAATCAACCAAGTAGAAACAAAAAGAACTATACAAAGAATCAACTAAACCAGGAGTGGTTCTTTGAGAAAATCAACGAGATAGATAAACCCTTAGCCAAACTAACCAGAGGGCACAGATAGAGCATCCAAATTAACAAAATCAGAAATACAAATGGAGTCATAACAAAAGAAACCAAAGAAATTTTTAAAAAAATTACCAGATCCTACTACAAAAGCCTCTATTCAACAAAACTGGAAAATGTGGAGAAAATGGATAATTGTCTAGAGAGATACCATAAACCAAAGTTAAATCAGGATCAGATAAATCATCTAAACAACTTCATAACTCCTAATGAAATAGAAGCACTCATTAAAAGTATCCTGACCAAAAAAGCCTAGGACCAGATGGTTTTAGTGCAGAATTCTATCAGACCTGCAAAGAACTTCTACTACCAATACTCTTCAACCTACCACACAAAATAGAAAGAGAAGGAACACTACCTAATTATTTCTGTGAAGCCACAGTTATACTGATAACAAAACAACACAAAGACCCTACAAAGAAAGAGAATTTCAGACTAATTACCATTATGAATATTGATAAAATTCTCAAAAACCAAATCTAAGAACACATCAAAATGATCATCCATCATGATCAAGTATGCTTCATCCCAAGGATACAGAGATGTTTCAATATACAGAAATCCAGCAACGGAATGCAATATATAAACAAACTCAAAGAAAAAAAACCACATGATCATCTCATTAGATGCTGAGAAATCATTTGACAAAATTCAACAGCCTTCTTGTTAAAAGTCTTGGAAACAACAGGAATTCAAGGCCTTTATCTAGACATAGTTAAAGCAAACCAGTAGCCAACCTCAAACTAAATGGAGAGAAAACTTGAAGCTCACTAAAATCAGGGACTAGACTAGGCTGACCACTCTTTCCCTGCTTATTCAATATAGTACTCAAAGTTCTAGCCAAAGCAATTAGTCAACAAAAGGAGTTCAAAGAGATACAAATTGAAAAGGAAGAATTTAAAATATCACTATTTGCAGATGACTTGATTTATACTTAACTGACCCCAAAAATCCCACCAGAGAATTCCTTCAGCTTATAAGCAGCTTCAGCAAAGTGGCTGGATATAAAATTAACTCAAATAAATCAGTAGCTTTCCTCTACTCAAAGGACAAATGGGCTGAGAAAGCAATTAGGGAAACGACACCCTTCACAATAATCACAAATAATATAAAATATCTTGGTGTGACTCTAAGCAAGCAAGTGAATGATCTGTACGGCAAGAACTCCAAGTCTCTGAAGAAAGAAATTGAAGAAGACCTCAGAAGTTGGAAAGATCTCCCATGATCATGGATCACCAGGATTAACATAGTAAAAAATGGCCATCTTACCAAAAACAATCTATGGATTCACTGCAATTCCTATCAAAATTCCATGGAAACTCTTCACAGAGGTAGAAAGAGCAATTCTCAAATTCAGTTGGAACAACAGAAAATCCATGATAGTGAAAGATATTCTCAACAATAAGAGAACTTCTGGGGTAATCACCATTCCTGACCTCAAGCTCTACTATGGAGCAATAGTGAAAAAACCTGCATGGTATTGATACAGAGTCAGGAAGGTAGATCATTGGAATAGAATTGAACACCCAGAAATGAATCTACATACCTATGGTCACTTGATCTTTGACAAAGAAGCTAAAATCATCCAGTGGAAGAAAAGATAGCATATTCAACAAGTGGTGCTGTCTTAAGTGAAGGTTGGCATGTAGAAGAATGCAAATTGACCCATTCTTATTTCTTTGTACAAAGTTCAAGTCCTAGTGGATCAGAGACTTCCACATAAAACCAGATACACTGAATCTATTGGAAGAGAAATTGGGAAAGAGCCTTGAACAATCAGCACAGAGAAAAATTTCCTGAACAGAACACTAATGGCCCAGGCTCTAAGATCAACTATAGACAAATGGGATCTCATAAAACTGAAAAGGCAAAGGCTTCTGTAAGGCAAAGGGCACTGTCATCAGGACAAAAAGGCAACCTACAGATTGGGAAAATAACTCTTTACCAATCCTATATTTGATAATAGGCTAATATCTAATATATACAAAGAACTCAAGAAGTTAGACTCCAGAGAACCACTATCCCTATTAAAAATGAGGTACAGAGCTAAAGAATTCTCAGCTGAGGAATACTGAACGGCTGAGAAGCACCAGAAGAAATGTTCACCATCCTTAGTAATCAAGGAAATGCAATTCAAAACAACCCTGAGATTCTACCTCACACCTGTCAAAATATCTAAGATCAAAAATCCAGGTGACAATCACAGAAAAACACACATGGTATGCACTCATTGATAAGTGGCTATTAGCTCAAATGCTTGAATTACCCTAGATGCCTAGAACAAATGAAACTCAAGACGGATGAGACTCACTCCTTCTTTAAAAGGGGAACAAGAATACCCTTGGCAGGGAATAGAGAGGCAAAGCTTAAAACAGACACAGAAGGAACACCCATTCAGAGCCTGCCCCACATGTGGCCCATGCATATAGAGCCATCCAATTAGACAAGATGGATGAAGCAAAGAAGTGCAGGCCGACAGGAGCCGGATGTAGATCTCTCTCGAGAGACACAGCCAGAATACAGCAAACACAAAGGCGAATACCAGCAGCAAACCACTGAATTGAGAATAGGACCCCCGTTGAAGGAATCAGAGAAAGGACTGGAAGAGCTTGAAGGGGCTCGAGACCCCATATGTACAACAATGCCAAGCAACCAGAGCTTCCAGGGACTAAGCCACTACCTAAAGACTATACATGGACTGACCCTGGACTCTGACCTCATAGGTAGCAATGAATATCCTAGTAAGAGCACCAGTGGAAGGGGAAGCCCTGGGTCCTGCTAAGACTGAACCCCCAGTGAACTAGATTGTTGGGGGAGGGCGGCAATTGGGGGAGGATGGGGAGGGGAACACCGATAAGAAAGGGGAGGGGAGAGGGGGATGTTTGCCCGGAAACCGGGAAAGGGAATAACACTCGAAATGTATATAAGAAATACTCAAGTTAATAAAAAAAAATCCAGGTGAGAACAAATGCTGGCAAGGATATGGAGAAAGAGGAATACTCCTCCATTATTGGTGGGGTTGCAAGCTGTTACAACCACTCTGAAAAATCAGTCTGGTGCTTCCTCAGAAAACTGGACATACTACTACCTGAGGACCTAGTTATACCACTCCTGGGCATATAGCCAAAAGATGCTCCAACATATAACAAGGATACATGTACCAATATGTTCATAACAGCCTTATTTATAATATCCAGAAGCTGGAAAGAACTGAGATATCCCTCGACAGAAGAATGGGTACAGAAAATGTGGTATATTTACACAATGAAGTGCTACTCAGCTATTAAAAACAATGACTTTATGAAATTCATAGGCAATTGGATGAAACTAAAAAAATATCATTCTAAGTGAGATAACCCAATCACAAAAGAGTACACATGGTATATACTTACTGATAAGTAAATATTAGCCCAAAAGCTTGGAATACCCAAGATACAACTTACAGACCATATGAAGCTCAAGAAGGAAGACCAAAGTGTGGGTGCTTCAGTCCTACTTAGAAAGGGGACCAAAATGATCATGGGAGGTAGAAGGTGGGAGGGACTTGGGAGGAAGAGAGGAGGGCAAGAGGAAAAAAGAGAAGCAAGATGAGGTGTGGGAGGAGATGGGGGTGATGTACAGAGGGTCAGCAAATTGAAGAGTTGTGTAGCAATGGGGGGATGGGAAACAGGGGTATCCACCAGAAAGTCCCAGATGCCAGGAAAGCAAGAGGTTCCCAGGACCCAACGGGGATGGTTATTAGCTGAAATATACAACAAAGAGGAGAGAGAATCTGTAGAGACCCCGTGGAAAGATTAGGCACACTCCCTGTTTGAGGGATGGGATCACTCACTCTTCTCAAAAATTTTAACCCAGAATTGCTCTTGTCTAAAGGAAATACAGGGACAAAGAGTGGAGCAGAGACTGAAGTAAAAGTCATCTAGAGACTGCCCTACCTAGGGATTCATCCCATATGCAGCCATCAAACCCAGACACTATTGCTGATGCCAAGAAGTACTTGCTGACAGGAGCCTGATATAGCTGTCTCTTGAGATGTTCTGCCAGATCCTGACTGATACAGATACAGATACAGATGCTTATAGCCAACCATCAGACTGAGCACTGGGAACCCCAATGGAGGAGTTGGGAGAAATACTGAAGGAGCTGAAGAATTACAATATCAACCAACCAGATGCCCCAGAGCTCCCAGGGACTAAACCACCAACCAAAGAGTACACATGGATGGACTCATAGCTCTAAGTGAATATGTAGCATCAATGGGAGGGGATGCCCTTGGTCCTGTGGAGGTTTGATGCCCCAGCATAGGGGAATTCTAGGGTGATGAGGTGGGAGAGGATGGACGGGAAAACACCTTCATAGAAGCAGAGGGAAGGGGTGGGATTGGGGGTTTGGGGAGGGGAAAACAGGAAGGGGGATAACATTTAAAATGTAAATAAACAAAATAACCAATAAAACATTTTAAAAAGTAATTTTAAAAAGATCAATAAGGCTGCAATTATCAACGTCTTCGAGTCTTCATTACCTGTCATATTACTGGAACTTAAGTTTTCTTGTGTTATTTTCAGAACGGGCTGGATTATGCCTGGATTTCTTATTTTTCAATGGCATTAGAGGAACACTTTTCTACTTCTTGAAGATGGCCCCTGACTCACTGCAAATTTGATCATTTATTAAACAAATATATATTTAATATCTGCCACACACTTTCAATATTCAGGAGGCCTTGGCAGAATTGTTAGTTTAAGACTAAGATTGGGTCACATATAAGACTTTTGCTTTCAAAACACACAAAGAAACCACCAACCCTATCCAACCAACTCATTGAAACTCGTGAAGATTAGTACAATGAGAAAGGTACTACATTAGAGCCATTTTTCACACAAGGGAGCTGAGGCAGGGGCCAGGCAATTGAGTTTCCCAAGGCCACAATGGTAGTGAGATTTGAAACCAGGATTTGACTGTCCACTGTCTTCCAAACCACCAGTGCAGCAGGTCACTGTCTCAGGCACTCAGCACCATGGTAAGGATGGCGCACACACCCAGTAGGAAGTGAGTAAATGCTGTCACAGATTTGAGAGATGAAGACAATGTCTTTAGCTTAGACTGTGAGAGAGGTCCAAGAAAGTAAGAATTTACCATTGTGCTGTGAGTTACTATTGATGGGGCATTATAAATCTGAGATCTGTGAACAGGCAGAGTTCTATGATCCACACCAGGATAACCTGACTTAAATCTTACCTCAAACCAGGCAGCCATAATCATGAATCCTCAACAAGGCAAGGAATAGGAAACCCCAATTTTAATTTTAAATGTGTTTATGATTTTTAAAGAAGATTAAAGGTAGAAAGCTGCACTTTACGTCCCCTGTTTTATTCAGTTCTGTCCCTTTAAAATACAGCTGTTCAAAAATGAATGATTTAAAAAAAAAAAAAGGTACGTCACTATGGAAACTCCCCAAACTCAATATTTTAGAAAGGATAGTAAAAATAGGGAAATGTAATCATATTAATATTTAGATATTTAGCTGGAGGTGGTTGTTTTTGTTTGTTTTAATATTTGGGATTGGTTTCAGAAGGGGAATGAGTTTTATCAGTTCCAAGAGAAATTCGATTTCTGTTTAGCCAAGTGGACACTGTGAACAAGGAAAACAAACTAATGACTAATCTTTGTTCTAGAAGCCCCAAGATTTAGACTGCTTGATGGCCGGTGTGCACATGTGAAGGAGTTTTGGGGGAGGAAACACAAAGGCGAAGTCAGGAGTAGGTGTCTAAAGAATCAAATGTTCTATTGGGTCTACTAAGAACTGGGTTCTAAGTAACTTTTGGCAAAGGACCTTGAGATTAAACTTGGAGGTAAACAGATTACACAGGGCGCCACTGGAGGATGTGACCCAGTCTCTCCATTTGTTTTCCCTGGCAGATGTGACGAAGGACACCTCAGCATGCTCTGTAAATACTCACCCTTCCAGGGTGACTAACAATGTACACGTGGCAGCAGTAAAGAATGACGACCTCATTTATTTTACTGTTCCTTTGCGGAGAATTTTGAGGTAGTTAAAAATAAAAGAAAATTGTGGGCTGCAAAAAATTTAAGACTCACATATAAGCCTGATTTCGGGCCATCCCTTTGGACATTACCACTGGCCTCTCATCCAGAATAAGGAATACTTTAAGACAGAACATATAAGGACAAATGCCAAGTCCACTGATTTTTAGTATCTATATAGCCTCTTTGGGAGAAGAAGGCCACCCATCAGTGTGTAGGTTGAAAAACTCCTGATATTTACACGCTCTTTTAAAGTTAAAGCAGATCCCATATCTGATACCACTAAGAATATGGGTTTAAGAAGACAACAGCTGAAGGAACAAAGAAACCATGGTAGTAGAAAGGCATTTCCATCAAGGGTTGGTCTTGCTTCTAATCCTTTAGGGATAACAATGTCTCCAGCCCTTCAAAAAGACAAAGGATAATCAGTCACTCTTTCAGAGAAGGCATAGATTCACAGGAAGGGTCAAGACACTTTTGGCTGATCTCCCTTTTACTGCTTGGCGTCCCTTTTTTGTGAAAGTTGAGGTGAATCACAACAGGGATCAGTCTGCTGGCTGTGTGCCCTGCAGGCATGCTAGAGATAACTTTTTGCTTCCGACAATGGAACACACCAGAATTATAAAGAAAGGCATTTCCAGAATCTGGTCTTTTTATTCTGGAAAATCCCAAACCACTTCGATCTTGATAGTCTACTGTAGCCATTCAGGAGTCCTTTGCCTTATATCTGTTAACTCCAGTATAGAAGGGGACAAATGAGACTCTAGAGGGTCTTCAGTGACAGGGCCATTATCATTCTCTGGAAAAAAATGGCACATGATGCTATAGCATGCACCAGTTTGTGATTTTATTTGGTGTGTGCTACTTTGTTGGTTTGGCTGGTTGAGGACTTTTTAGTTTATGTGCCTTCAGAAAGTGAACTATTATTCATGAAGCAATTGTACAAAGAAAATGTCAGGAATTCTTTGCTTAGCCTGTATCCTCTGAGGGGACCTGTGTCTGTACCAGCATGGTTTAATTTCTTTTCTTTTCCTTTTCTCCAAAAAAGAGTTTTCATCCCATCTTATAGCTATCAAACTTGTTTTCTTTCTGAGGGTTTGTATGACATTCCAATATTGACAGTTATACAGAATTGCGTCTGCTGGCCATCTAAATGTTTCTCTAGATACAGATTCTAGTTAGTTGACTTTCTATTATGATAAAAACTGTGACAAAAAACAACTTGTGGGGGAAATGGTTTACTTTTTCTACAGCCTTCTTCTACTCAAGGAATTCAAGGTAGATACCTGGAGGCTGGAGCTGGAGCAGTTCATCGCTTTCTGGCTTCCCTTGGCTTGCTCAGCCTGCTTTCCTATACAACTCAGAACTACCTGCATAGCAGTGTTCCTGCCCATTCACACATCAGTCATTATTCAAGAAAATGGCCACCACACACACACAGACACACACACACACACACACACACACACACACACACACACACACGCTCACACACACACACACGCTCACAATCAAGTCTGATAAGTTTAGTTTGTGTCCAGTTGACAAAACTCTAACCAGCCCAAGAAATGGCTTCTGTCTTAAAAATACAACAGTTGCTATAAATGGATCCAGACACCCAAGTGTTTGTCCCAGTTTGTTTCCTAATTTTCTATATGACCTTAACTGATTCATATGATGTCAGGAGGCCTGTTTCCTTTTTGAAATATGAGCATCACAATTTGATCTTGGCCTCTAGGTGTGGTGATCATTAATTCAGCTCTAATTCTGAGCTTCCGGTGAATGAGGGCGACCCTATCCTTCTGTCCCCTCCTCTTCCCTTTTAGTCTCCTACTCTCCAATTCTCTTTTTTAACTCCCCTCCCTCTTTTCTTCTCTTATATCCATTTTGTCTTTCCTTCCTTTTTTGAAAGAAAAAAAAAAAGCTCATCATGTAACCAAAGCTGGCCTAGAACTGGTAACTCTGTTTCATCTTCCCAGCCTTCCGCTGGGATTACCCTTGTACATCACCACACCCAGCCAAAGGTCACATTTTTCCAAACACATGAGCTATGAAGATATAATCTGTGCGCATACTTTGAAGAGTGTGAAAATTATGCCACAGAAGTAAACACAAGCCACATTCATGAATACAACTCTAGACTAGAGACTTTCATCCTCTCCCCCTCGCAGAACCACCTTGTAGAATTGTTCCTGTGAGTTGCCTGGGGTCCCTTCTGATTTCAGTACCACTTGGAATGATGTTCACTTGGTGTAAAAAGAATGATGATGTAGATGGTGGAATGAGTGATTTGGCTATCTTTCTTACCTCATTATTCTCCAAGCAGGGCTCATAGAGGCTCACAGAGACTGAAGCAGCAATCATGGAGCCTGGATGGGTCTATGATAGGTCCTCTGCATACATGCTATGATTGCTAAGCTTGTGTTTTTGTTGGGCTCCTAACAGTGTGAGTAGAGGTGTCTCTGACTCTTTTACCTGATCACAAGAGGGTCTTTCTCCAAATGGGTTGCCTTTTCCAGTCTTGATATGAGGGTTTGTCTTAATTATATCTTGTTATGCTGTGTTGGTTGATATCACTGGGAGGCCTTGTCTTTTCTGAAGGGAGACAGAAGGACAGTGGATCTGGGAGAGAGGGGAGGTGGGAGCTAGCTCAGAGGAAGCTGTGGTCAGGATGTAGTGTTAGGAGAAGAGAATAAAAACAGAAAAAGAAGGAATGAAAGAAAGGAAGGAAGAAGGAAAGGAAAAAAGGAAGGAAGGAAGGAAGGAAGGAAGGAAGGGAAGGGAAGGAAAGGGAAGGGAAGGAAGAAACAAAGAAACAAAGAGTACATTCTATAACCAAAGTAGAGCCTGAAGCCTCAGAGACTCGAAGCATGTTCCAGGATTTTCCCACAGGTCCTGATGCGATTGCCATGGAGAACCTGAATTAATTAGCCGAACTATAGGCCATATTCTGTCTCTGCTTTGTGGACATTTGAGTCTACTCAAACATATCATTATAATATACTGAGAGCTGATTTAGTAACTGATGTGCTATTGTGTGGTAGTGTTCTCAGGGATGAGTGAGGTACTCAACTATACTGGTACTGGTTGCTCTGTCTTTGGCTCCAACTTGGTCAGAGGACCCTGTTTTATGCTCTTGTCTGGCTGTGACTTATTTTAGCAGTATTTTTTTTACAATTGTAATTAGATTTTATTGACACCTCACTTGTAAAATCCTGTTAGTACCTACCTCTGTGAGGGCAAAGTTCTGTCATTCTTAGTGCCTGTCCGTCCCTAGTGCTGAATTAAGCACTGAGACCTTAATATCTGCTAATTAATAAGCAATATTGTTGTTATAATAAGCATAGGTTATTGTGTTGCCATGGCCACGGGTGAAACATACTATCTACATCTGTTGATTGATGGATAAATGGCTCTAGCCTGTGTTCTGAATGTAGGCTCAAGGGCCTCCTTGAGCAGGGGCTGTTCGTCATGTTCCTCTGAGAATCCCAGTCTGTTCTGCACCAAAGGATCCTAATGACCAAGTGCAATTACTAAGCAAGTAGTTGAAAGGCAGATTTTAATAATAAAATACAGGCTGGCCATATTTATTAATTTCTATCAAAACATACAGTAAGTAGCAAGCATTACTTTCTTTAAATGAATTCAATTTACTTGCTTTAAAAGGAAATGTAGAACTTTCCAGGCATGAATAAGGCAAGAATCCTAGAAGCTAAGTTGGTATTGGATATTGATAGAAGAATCTACATATGTATTATTCAGACATGCAGCTCAAGCCCTATGTGTTTTTCTTTTTCTCTTTACAATATGGTAAGGCCTGAGATTACATTTATGTCTGATCTCTGGTGGTGATATAGTTTGGTGAGCCTACATCTGTTTACTTGGAGTTATTAAACATTTGCTATAAACATTTATGAAGCATTAACCATGCATCCACTCTATGGGATTCTGGGAATGTGAGATTAAATTAAATAAGGGAAAACCAGGTATGGGGACAAGTTGTCAAGAGGGGAGAACCCTCTGAAATGTTTAGTCAACACACAAATACTAATATGGCCCAAATAAACACTAACTACTGACTCAGGATGCTAGACAAAATCACTAGCAATCTAAATATTTCAGAACTCACTCACTGACAGTAATGCCACAGCATTAAAATGGACATTTGATATTTAAATAGTGAAATGCATTTGATAATTCAGAGTTCTTCAGTGGTCAGACAAGATAAATTCACAATAAGTGCCCAATTCACTGCTACTGCTTTTATGGGAATCCAACACTTCAGGGAAGAGTTCCTCTTAGAACCGACTTGAAGCTCTGATAGCAACATTAACTTAGAGCGCTATGCAGGAATTCTCCTTGCATCCATCCTGGCCCTACCAGGCTACCCTGGCTATCGATCCCTATTAATGATTTGGTGATTAAGTAGGATAAATTGCCTACGAATGTGAAGCAGCCCAAAGTGCCCCCAGGAGCACAGCTGAATATTTTCTCTCAAACATTGTGTGTGCTGGGCAATTTTTCAACCCAGTGTGCACTGTCACATTAGTCACCTCCCTGCCACACTGAGAATGCCCTATTGCCAGCACCTTGCTCCACCTGACTCTGCCTCCACAGTTTTATCTTCTTAGTTATTTGTTCCCACTCGCACCAAGGTCCATTCATTTCGTGACCCACTTCCCAGGGTCTCAGTGAGTCCCCCGTTAACGCATCAGCATCTACAGGCATGCAAGTGCCATGATCACCAATCCCTGAAATCCGCCTAGGATCTCCTCTCTCAGGCCACCTCTCTCAGACTCTTCACCTCACTCCCCAATCCTGGCCAGGCTGATTTGCCTCCAGAGCCAGTGTTTCTCAACTATGGCTTCAGGAATCCCATGAATATCTTTGTGATTTAGGGAACAGGACACATCGTCACTAATCGACACTCTGAATGGAACGTACCTAGAAGCTCTTTATCATGTATAAAGAGCAGACCAAGAGAGTAGTGAGGCAGTTAAAAATCACAAGGTCTCTAGCTCCTGGATGGCTCTTCTGGAAAATCACTGTCAGGCAAAGCCACTAGAATATTTTTTCTCAAGGGGAGTAACCACATATTTCATGGATGACACAGTCTATAAAGCTGTGAACAAATTAAGCTTTGGGTAAATCGTGTCATTGCTCAAACATCTTGGGTAGTTACATAATGTTCATGGCTGTGTTTTTTGCAGTTACAACCCTCCTGATTAATTTTATAAATGTGGACTTTAAAATATTAGTTTCTTAGCCCTCCTACATATTTCTTCAGTTTCATTTGTCTTTATCAGTTTCTCTGCTGGACTCTTAAATCCTGACTATATTATACTATACTATACTATACTATACTATACTATACTATACTATACTATGCTATACTACACCATACTACACTTTACTATACTATACTACACTATACTATATTATACTATACTATATTATACTACACTATACTATATTATGCTATACTACACAATACTACACTATACTATACCATACTATACTATACTATACTATATTATACTACATTATACTATACTATATTATACTACACTACACTATACTATACTATATTACACTACACTATATTATACTATATATACTATATCATACTATGCCATACTTTCTTCCCTCCCTTGACAATGTGTCTTCTCTTGGCCTATATAATCCTCAAATGCACTCTGATTCTCCTCTCCAGATTCACACACTTGCAGATCATTTCTGCTACCCTTTCCACTTCACTTCCAGCCCCTCGATTGGCACCTCTGTTCCCCGTCTCTGAAAGAGCACGCATGCCCAGGTGTGCTATTACCTAGATGTAATTGATGAGACGTTTATAAACAGGATTCCATCTTTGAGCTGCACATGGCCCAGATGGCATATCTTGCTCTCATCCACCCTGAACATGGGGCTTGTATGTGTAGATAAGGTCTTGTGAAGGTAACAATGAGAATTGATGGGTGGGGGTGCAGGATCACCTTATTTCCGTGGGCCAAGACCATTGGAAGAATTAAGCCAAAGGAGATCTGGCTATGTATTTAACAGAAGTGGAAAACATTGTTGCTGCATTGTTGTTTATATCTACATGAGAAAATGCAGATCCAAAGCAATGTTCTTAATCAGAGAGTTATACAAAATAAAAATAACACAGATTGATGTTTGGAAGATGTTTGGAGTGATAAGTCCAACTCCAATGGTCTGATAGGAGCAGTCCCCTGCCTTCAGCTCTTAGATATCAAACTGTCCCATTGCCACAGTCCTAGCAATAGATGTTCCTCCCAGTTCACACTGTTGTATGAGAACAGCAGAGAAGTCCTGGAATGGGAGAAATGAGGAATGGCAGAAAATCCTGTGTGGTTTGAGGTTTTAAATTGACTTAATAGGGAGCTCATTGAACCCAACCAAGTAATCTTAATATAACTAGGTTACGTTTCAGCAGCATATGGAAATAATTCAAAATAACATTAGAGATTAAGTAATCGAATGTTAAGTATAGTTAAAATATAGTTATGGTTATGTGTCTGTATTTGCAGGCCAGTGGTTTGTGAAATGTAGACCTATCATGAGCATAAACAACTATATGGGGTCACTTAAGACTTTCTGTTCCTGAATTAGAACGCTACTAGTTCTACTATTTACAGAGTTGAAATTTTTAAGTAGAGTCTTGGGCTCTATTAGTTTTGAATGTCGAGTTTAATAAGTCAATTTTTTGCTTACAGAACAAATAACATACTGAGATGATACCACAGGTCCATAAGGAACTCACTCTGCAATTTTAGGAAATCTTTAATTAATTCCTGAGATAAGTGTGTAGCGGCGTTCGGTTCACTTGTACTGAGGACAAATTTTGCATCTCTCTCACTTTTAATCTTGAGGAAACAAGTGTATGTCAGGGTGATTATTAATCCAACTTGACTGGATTTAGAATCGTTAGGAGACATTTCCGGCGAAGTTTAACTAAGGCCAGGAGGCCCCACTCGAGATGAGGGGTCATTATCCCATGGGGAGATCCAAAACTGAGTAAAGTGGTAAAAGGGTTCCAGCCCAATTGAGCACTGGTGTGCTTCTCCCCTCACTTCCTGACTGCGCAAGCGCTGTGACTGGCCACTATGCCTTCTCTGTGATGGCGGACTTTGTTCTTAGGCCATAAGCCAGAAGAAACCCATCCTCCTCCAAGTTGCTTCTTGTCAAGTATCTGGCCTCATAACACAAAAGTAACTAACAGTGTCAGAAAGAGACATGTTCTTTGGAAAAACTCTTTTACTCCTTCATAGGAGATGCTTCGGAATTGTGGAAACTTTTTAAGATGAGAAAATAGAGAGTACTTGCCCCTTACCTTCGCACCAAGGATTGAAGAGAATGTATGTGTCTGTTTCCGGGTCTCTCTGAGTACGCAGGATGCCATAGGGAGTCCAGACGGCAACATACATGCGGAATTTCCCCACGATGCATTCGGGGGAAGACTGAACGGAAAGCCGCACAGACCTGTCCTCATTCATGATAACCTTGGCCCCCCACTTTCCGCTTTGCAGCTCCGTCACTACCGGCACTGGGATGTAGGTGCCCTTATTCTCCTGAGGGTAGCGACCTATGAGGCAAAGGAAGGAACAGGATGAAAAACTTTCTCACTCCTCTCGTTCCAAGTCTAATCTTGTGGCAGAAGGAGGAAAATGCTATTAGACTTGTAGGTTTTGAGTGGTTACGAATTTCACCTCTGCTGCCAAGCGATGTGATAGGAGCTGATGTTTCTAATTTCTTCAGGGCTCGGATTAACCACCACTACTAAAAAATTTACAAAAATAACACTTCTTGGGAAGATTTTTTTTGTTGGTTCATAGTTCAGCCCGTTTTCTATTGCTGATCACATAATAGCGCAGGCTGGGTAATTTACTTACGAAGAAAAGAAGCTTCTTTTGGGCCACACCAGTGACCTCTTGTTGCAACTTCTGACACAGGTGAGGGTGTCACAAGGATGCTCTTTTTCCCTTGTTATGAAGTCACTAGTGTTTAATCTTAAGGGTAGGCCCTGATAACCCTATCCAATCCTGACTGTTCCCAGAGGTTCCCACACTCAGAGTAGGTTTCAACCTTTGTACTATCTCGTAATGGAGATTACATTTTAACATGCGTTTGGGGGGAGACAAACTATATTTAAGTCACATCGTTGGTTAGACAATGAATGCAAACAAGATGAAGAAATGTCCATTTCAATGGGAAACACTACCTACACAGTACCTTGTACTGTCAGGAGCTAGAATTTTACTGTAAAAAGTTTTAATAGTTTTTCATAAGAACTTCAAAATGGGAGTACTGTTACCGTAAAATGTTGTTTTTAGGGAGCAGAGGCCAATACTTTTTTGTTTATTCTAAATCCATTATTTGTTTTGCTATCACCTGTAATGGGTTACACTTCCAGACTATTCATATGCAGCCTTTTGTACATTCAATGCAAGTGTTCTCTGCCAGCCCACTGGTGCCACAGGCCACGGTTCATGGTTGACATTGTCCTGGGAAGTGAATTTGAGTCTTAGCTCTGCTGCTTTGCACTCTGGCAACCTCCATACCTATGTTTTTTTTCTCTTCTCTTTATCTCTTTCTCTAAGTGGGGATAATAGTGATTATAATAATTATAATAATGAGTTCCCAGGCAGACAAAATGAACTAAGGCATTAAAATGCTTTATGTGGAGTGACAGCCCACTGGGTTTTATGTATTCTCTGTTTGTTTATATGTTTGGTTGGTTTTTGTTGTTGTTGTTTGTTGATCTCACTAAGTCTCTTAGAATGCTCTTGAATTCGATCTATAGCCCAGAACAGCCTTGAGCTTGTAAACTGTCCTGCCTTAATGTCTCATGAGTAACTAGCATCCTGGACTTATACAACCAGACCCAGGTCTATGTACAAATCCTTTGTGCATAATTAATCCTGTACAACAAATATCTTAAAATGTTAAACAGCTATTTTAACTAAAGATTAAACAGAAGGTCATTTTATAATATTTCTAGGGTCACCATAGTTTATGCATAAGCTATCATAACGCATATGCTGTTTTCTCTTATTACATCCATTTTGGGTCAAATTCTTATTGCATAGTCATTAACCTCAACACCAAATTTCCTCTGATTTTTCTAAGCTATAAATAGAAAGTTAACCTCACACAGTTCTTTAACCCCTGGGCCTATAATTTAATTTACTGTATAATTTACAGAAAAGATCAACTTCATAGCTGTTTTAAGGTAGAACAAATCTCTCTTTTCTTGACTTGTAAGGAGATACAAATCTAGTAAATTTGTAAATTATTTGGGTTGTAAGCAGATAGAAATATTCAAGAGCCAAGTTTATTTACTTCAGTTTTTGTATAGGCTCCATATAGGAAATTCCACAAACTCAGGTATCCTTGCCCTGTATAGTAATCAGGATCTGAACAGAGCCCTTAGATAGGAATATATCCAAGCACTCAAGAGGAAGTAGTTGCCTAGGTTACTGCTGTGTAATTCTATAAGGTTGCTTAGTTTTACTGAAAATAATGGTTTATATAGGAGATGTTATATGAGGGAGAAGGATTTCTGTTTCAGAGTATCACAGTTCAGTATAAGTACCACATACGCTGATCACAATCCAATAAAGACTCATACATGGTTCTTTGCCAAGAATACAATCAGAGCATTGCAGATTTTGTCTAAACAGGGGGTGCTCTTGAAGATGCACTGGCTCTGTTTCCAAGGAATTCCTGCATTAATCTACCCTCAAGAGTGTGTTTATTCCAAGTCCCTTTTGTCTGTCTTCCCTTGTTCCCCTCCAGCCTTTATTTTCCTGTGCAACCTCTTCCCTGTGCATACAAGGACTGTGTGGTGAAGCCGCCTTCCTCTCCATAGGTCTGGCTGCTCTCCAGAGACACCATCACTATCTCTGGACCCAATGTAGACATTAAAACCAATCTCTTCAGGTAGATGTGATCTGTAATTCGGTTACTAAAGTGCTTCCAGAAGCTGATGCCACCAAATTCCAGTCTAGATTTGAAATGTATGGCATTTTAAAGGGCTTTGAAATCTATAATCTATGGGACAAACCTGTCAGGCAAGATGTACCCAGTTCTGCAATAGTGGTACAGCTATTATAAGGGAAACCAACTTCTTTCTGACTGAATTCAAGACACACTGCATGGGAGGGAATATAACCCTTGTCAAAAACTCATGGCGAGGACCATTATGGGCTATAGTGGAGAAGCGAGTATTGTTGTAGCTCTAAGTTGCCACAATGCCAAGCTTCTTTCTTAAATAGTTATGCTTTTATTCATAGATAAATATGACTCTCAGTCTTAATCTGAGAAATCTCTCTTTTCAGTGAACACAGTGGTTAATGCAGAGACTCATGAATGAACAAGGTAGGGGCTGAGAATAAGTGATAGGTAAGTATGCTTAACTTCAGACAAGCCATTTACATCACTTCCTCCAAGTGTCAGAGGAAAGGACAGAGCGAATTCAAGAGCTAGAAAATAAGAGAAAGTTTGGAAGTGTCGTGCTTTGGAGAAGCCAAGTTGCAGCCACTGCGATCACTAAATCACAGCAGCTATGAATGGCTGCACCCCATCTGCGCATCCGTGGGTCCATCCGTAGTCAGGCATGGATGTCACTTAACTAGTAAGAGGGGGAAGGAAAGAGTGGTCCATGGCCATGCACTGTGAAGACTGTTCTTGCTGCTCTGCACCTCACAGCCTTCATGGAACAGGTGGAAGATGCTAGAAGGAACTGGGGAATAAAGAAAGGAAGAACAAAGCTGCAGAACCAGGAGAAATATGAGGGAAAGGACACAATGCCAATTCGTGCTGGTGGATAACAGATGTGTGAGGCAGAAGTATGAATCAAAGGGATGAGAAGGCAGAGCTGGCAGAGAGCAAGACACGAGTGGCTTAGGGTGATGCAGATTTGGGTTGGGTTTTAAAGGAAGGCACTGAAGGCAGAAGGGAGGAGAAGACTGGGCAGCCCTGTTGACCTGGTAAGTCGCATGGCTGCAAATGAACATTTGAAAAAGAATCAGGAACAGGCAGTGATTACATGACTTCCAAAGGGAGGCAAATAACAACCCCCAATTTGCAGGTCTTTTCCTTTCCACTACACAGAAAAGCTGATTATTAATGTGAGACCTGGCACGTCAATAGGACCTCAGGGTCTTGTCAGCGGCTCCATTACACCATGTTTAATTCTGAGTGTAATGATTCCAGTGACAGCGCTGGGGAAGGATTTTCCATGATTGAATTGTGAGGGAGGAAGTTGTGGCAGAGTAGTATTTCATTGCACTAAATAGCCCTTCTCACCCTCAGGAGGAAGCATGTTCTAGAGACCACCATCAGGACAAGCTTGGAACACCCATTCATCAACATGCATGGCTGTCAACGGTCAAGCCTAGGTATGAAACACAGCTCTACAGAGGTGATTCCCATGCATGTGTTTCCTAGTGGTGTAGAGTGCCCATGTAGGCATTCTTCTCCCCCAAACTGCACAACTTTATGTTAAAAGAAAACGATAGCAAGAAAAGGAGAAACAAGAAACAGAGAATCCTGCGAATAATCTTCATTTTGTACTTAACAATGCTGTTTGTTTTTTTTACGGCTAGACTACTGAACAGAAGCAGAGGTTATAATTACCAATTGCATTCTTTCCCACCCACTTCAAATTGGTGCTATCTTTTCAAGACATCTAAAAAATGAGCATATGTTTTAAGAGTTGGCTTCCTTTGTACATTATTATTTTGCTAGTATATATATTCACTGCCCACGAGGCAAAAAAGAATGGAGTTCATTATATTTCATATTACATTGTGTACTTTGGCCATGCCCACCACCATATCCTATCTATTGCCCATTCTTGATCTGTCTCCCATATCCCTCTGTTTCTCTCTAGCCTCAAATAAAATTCCCATTATACTTTTATATCACATATGCATTTTTCTGCAAATTTTCACTAAGGCCAGAAAATACCTGTCAATCACTGGGCTTTCTAATGCTGGGAAGGAAGTCAGTAACTCAGGGCACACACATTCTTGCCACCTCTCTGACATGCCACCACTAAGACTGTTCCTCTTATGCTGAATTTAATGAATGTAAATGCTTAGCCATGTGAAGTCTTTTTTTTAACTATGAGAAAAATCCAAGAAAATTCCTATTTCTTTGATGTCTACTTAGACATCCATTTCTCCTATTAAACTGAACTATGACGTGTTCTTACCATCTGTAGAAAACCTGTGAAATACCTCAATGCTTCACACTAAGTATGGCCCCATAAATGTCACTGGGATTTGGCTGGATCTCACCCTTGAAGAACATTGCAGGGATTGTGGAAACTCTGGAATATGGTGTCTGACTCAAGCTACCAATCCATTGCAAACAACCTGCATACAAACCATTGATGTATAACCCCTTCTTTTTCCCCTTTCAGACCTGGTTTCTATTCATATGCAGGCACGTTTGGGGCTGAGCTCTTCCTCCACCTCTCTGCAGACCCAGTTTCTAAAATGGGTGGTCTTTAAGAACTCATCCAGTCTCTAGCTAGAAAGGTGAGTTTCATGAAGCTAATTTTGTTTGTTTTGCCCAAGAAAGACACATCTTTCACATTTTAAATAATAAATCTATCTCCAAACAGGCATTAACAGTCTGACTGTGAGAGCATGATGTATGTGCTAGACTGGAAATCTGAATACTGTAGCTTTGTAAAGGGATGTGAACTATGTTCTAACAGTCTCAAGACCATGTGTGAGTTCTGAGGGACCAGGATGTTTGTAAGCCTTTAAGTAGTAGTTAGACCCCAGGTTAGCAATCATAAAAACAAGACATTACTACCAGAAAAGAAATAATTAATAGGGTACAGAAGCCATGAGTGGTAATAGCCAAGAGGAGGAAGTCACACTGTCCAAAATTTGGGGGTGCATCTTGGTATTAGGACACACGCTTAGCATTGATAAGGTTCCAGTTCTCTGCCCATCATCAGATGAAGTTTGGCTCAGTTGGCAAAGTGTATGTGATATGAAGATGACTTCAGTCCCCAGAACTCACTTAAAAACAAACTTAAAACACAGTGGTGCATAATTGCCATCCCTGTACTGCAGAGGCAAAGACAAGTGGACCCCCCAAAAGCTCACTGACCAGTCAACCTTGGCTACTTGGTGAGCTGCAGGCTAAGTAAGAGACCTTGCCTTAATATGAGGTAGACGGTGGTTCCTTAACTA